>NC_079440.1:52179610-52479610 GCF_903798145.1 Danio aesculapii | reverse complement strand
ACTATAAATGAAAAAACATATAAAATACTTGTCGTAATTATGACTCTAAAAAGCGATATGATCATTAAAATGTGCACACTTTTCGGTTTCACGAGTGCGACTCGTGTCATGGCTGTCGTCACTTTGAGGAATAAAAAAGAGCCCTAGTGTTAACAAAACAATGTATTTTGAAGTATTATATTATTTCTTAACTAATTTTGCTTTTTAGTACTCTGCTGTAGTTATTTTTCTTGACCAACATGTACATGTTTATAATTCTTTTGCTTTATATATAAAACTTGAAAATGTTTGTTTCCATTTTTTTTGACAAGGAGTCACTTTATCCTAACATGTAAGTGCAGTAAAGATTGTGAAATAGATCATTAGAAACTATTAGACTTAATTATAAATATCAGTAAAGCCTTGGTTTGTTTTACACACTGTCAGCTCTGTGACCACTTAACACCACAGCGCACCGAATATATCATATTTTAGACTAGGGCTGCATGATTTAAAAAAAATCCGATTTTGCGGTATTTTATTTTTCTTTGATATGAACAAAGTTTCACAAGATGGTTCGAATAGCACTATTGGGCAGTTTTCAGGGAAGTCTACCAGTATTCACATACAGAAATAAAAAATAAATAAAAAATCACACAGAAGTTTATTTCTTTCTTTACTTTGTCTCGTTCACTCAAAAAAACTTTTTTTTTTGTTGCTCGTTTTAACTAATTTAAAAAGGATTGAAACAACACAATTCTTGAGATTTAGTTGGGACAACTTAATTGTTTCATTTTCAATTTACTTGTAAAATCCAACTTTGTAAAAATTAATAAATTCTATCATGTTGTCCAGTGTCCTTCATTTTTTACAGTGTTCAAATATTTAAAACTTCTTGAAGATCAATTAAGAGTTTTGCTTTAAAACAAGCTAAATTATCTGCCAGTGGGGTAATTAAAATATCTTAATAAATAAGACTAAGACTAATAAGACTTAATAAAAGTCTTATTTTCACTTTGAATTGTAGACATTTGGGATGGAAACCAGATAAAAATTCTAAGAATTGTTTTCTTCATAAATCGTATAAATAATTTAACACAATTAATCTTTGTTAAACCTCCAAACGTTCAACTTTTTGTACATAAACTCTCTTAAAATGCTTAAAATGCAAATGATAAACTTTCACTATATTATGGTTAAACTTAGCTGTGACTATAAATCTGATGTGTTGGCTCCTAGTCAACTTCCAGACTCATATAGGCATGGGATGATAACCGCTTTCAAGGTTTACCGCAATTTTGAAAAAGTCAAGGTTTTAAAACTGCAAAAACTTTCTGTTTTACAATTTTTTTTAATGTATTTTTAAGTGTTGTAAAAAAAAAAATCTTTTTTTTTTTTTTTTTTTTAAACTAAAGAAACTAGCAGAAGTCAATAATTTATTTTAATTATATAGCCTGTTTACTGTTCCAAAACATTATAAATGTGAACTGTAAATTGAAAAATGTCAAATGAAATACTGTATATTATGTTCAATGGGGGAAGGATGTGTTGTTTTTTTACCAAGACATTACCAAGAAAAAAAAAAAAAGAAGGTCTTTTTGAGCTGTGATCCCAATTCCTTGATACCGTGAAACCGTGATATTTTTGTCCAAGGTTAGCCTACCATCACAAACTTATACTGGCCCATGCCTAGACTCAACATTGCAGATCTTGCCATGTGACTATTACAGATGCGCACATTGCGATATCAATGCTGAAACGATATATTGTGCAGCCCTATTTTGGACCTTTCCTTTACATAAATGACTAGTCTGTGCCATCAGCGTCTCCTTTAGAACAGCTCTTTGGCTCAAACTTTACACAATACACTTGAAAACCAAAAAGATGTTAAGAATCAAACAAAAGTCAGCACAGGCAATTGTTTTCACATGACTATTTAATATTTTGATTTACAAAACAACCCTGTTTTCACGATAAAATTTAATTCTAAATATCTTTTAACAATCTTCTTCAGCATGTAGTTTAGTTTTTTGAATATAGCTATTTACAGTGTGTGTGTGTTTAAACAATAAGCCTCATTTCAAGGAAGTTATTTTATAGTTTGAGAAGAAGCATAATTTAAGTACAATTGAATGTGATCTAAACATTGAATACGATGTTAAATTATCTATGACATTTGAACTGTTTTGGTTCTGTTTGAGGAGACTGGAAGGCAAAAATTGAGCGTTTATGAACTTCAAGTAGAGAAATAATAACTACTGTACGTTTTATTAAATTAATGAACACTTATGGTTTAAATGAACCTTAATTAAGCAGTTGAATATCTTTCTATACACATTTATTGATCTTAATCATTACAGTATTTCAAAAAAAGATAAATATTACAAAACTAATATCAGGTTTTGACAAGACATTTTAAGGATGAATTATTGGTGACAATTTGCAGTATCCACAATAGGAATGCAGTTGTATTGAATGGTGTTTATTATGATATAACATTGTAAAGCAATTAGATGTATTCAAATGCTCTTAATCTTGATCTTTTTAAAATAAATCTCAACAATCAACATAAAGTAAGTTAATAGGACAGATAATGTATATAAATTTAATACAAATGTAAATTATTTTGCCTTTTACATGTATTTGGTATATTATTACAATTAACAGTTCACTTGCTTTAAGTGTGAGCGAGCTGCATACTTTTAATATAATAAATAAAGGGAGCTGAACAGAAATTCTGTGTGGGCCAAGTCATATGACTCATGTGATGCGTTTTGTGTGTGTGTGTGTGTGAGAGAGTGTGTGTGGCCAGACCATCCATTTACTGCTTGAAGTGTTTTAACTTTTTTTTATTGAAGTTACTGCCTAATTATATCTGCACTGTATGTTAAAAGCAAGACAAAGGAATATGCAATGATACATATGCGCTAACATCTACTTTCACAGCTCTTGCTATTCACTGAATTGCTGCAACTGTTGGCAGCCGTCGACGCACAACTAGAATTTCCCGAACTTCCTGCCGTGCGGCCGTTTCGATTCTAGAATTCCACTTGAGCTGAATTTGGAATGCAGGCCTAAATATACTCGGCTGCAGCTATAGCTGTCTCTTCTGCTTGGCATTACGACAGCAGAGGCTGTATGTGTGCTCAACTATTGTACCCAGAGGGGCATGAGTTGTATTATGTCTGACCAGCGGGCTGAGCTATTGTTGGAATTGTGCTATTAATAGGAAGAAAGGCAATAATTGAGATATGGTGTTAGACAACGGCTGCGGTCACAACACAACTGTCTGTTCTAGCCTCCCTGTCTGCATTTTATCCTGTCTGTCTTTCATTATTTGCTGCTTTTTATTTCTGTTTATGCCCGCTCTTCCATGTGACGTGCCACACTTTCATTTGTAGGGCCTGCTGTGTGTGTTGCATTCATGCGTGCACACACACACACTAGTGCAGTCCGTGCCGCTGTGTGTGGGACCTACAGCCTTGCCGTCACATTTCAACCCTGCATGTCACATTCCTGTTGGATTTGGACGGGGGGATGCACATGCGCGTCCGGACTGCAGATTTTTCTCGCTTTCCTACTGATTCCCTCATGCTTTGATTTGAGGCGTTAGTCTTTCACAGGCAATTATGAGGAATTTTAATGATTCTAATTAACTTCCTTATTGAATCCTTTAGTACTTTTGCAAAAGCAGATTTTTGATGCATGAGTAAATGGATCCTAAATGGTTAATTGTGAGGATTTAGTTAATGAGTCATTAGTTATAAATAATATAATTGTTAGTTGCATAATTATCTATCTATCTATCTATCTATCTATCTATCTATCTATCTATCTATCTATCTATCTATCTATCTATCTATCTATCTATCTAAATGTATACATATATATATTAGGGGTGTAATGGTTCACAAAAATCACTGTTCAGTTCGATACATCACAGTGGTGTCACGGTTTTTCTGGCAAAAACGAAAATAGCCAGAGGATTTCTCTGATTTTAATTTTTTTAATGTATTAAAACTAACATCATTAAAGTATGATCTTGTTTTTTTTCTATTACTTTGAACAGTTATAGAGCTATACTTCTGGGGTTTCTGCTTAGCAGCTAATAAAACAAATCCTTCTTTATACTCAAAACCAAAAAGCTGCTTATAAAAAATAAATGTAATATTGTAGTGGTTAAACAAATAAAAAGAAAAGAACAATTTAGTTTTTATATGGAGCTCAGTTTCAATCAATTTTTAAGTATTTTTTTATTTTCAGAAAGATGAGTGTCCACCTTTTCTTCAGACAGCGCAGATCTGCTTGATTTGACTGCCACCTGCCACTTTAGTGGATCTGAAAACAGGAATTATCTGACTGAAATTGGCTTATGAAGGAATAATGTAACAGGGCTCTATTACATTTAACATTTTCTTAAAACCCGACATTTCCACTACTAAGGTCTCACAGGGCTCAAAATGAACCTTTTTTTCTTGGTAGCACCGGTGCTCTTAACTTCAAAAATTTTGCCGCACCAGACAAATTTTAGTCGCACCTACCAAAAATTATGAGCACCGTTACAACACGTTTTATATTAACACATTATATTATTTTATTTTATTTTATTTTATTATATTATTTTATATTATATTATATTATATTATATTATATTATATCATTTTATATTATTATATTATAATATATTATTATATTTTTATTTTATTATATTATTTTATTTTATTTTATTTTATTTTATTCACAACTAACAAATAAACAAACATCTGCATGCTCTCACCGGCCCTGCACGAGCTGCTTGACAAGAATGAGATGAACTGAATTAACAATAAAAACTGTGCTGTTCTCACGGGTGCTGTCTGATATTGCACAGATGATATTGACCTGTAACTTATTATTTGCATACGTCATCTTAATAGCAGTGACGGTCTTTTCATGAGCAGCAATATTAGTTTCATCTCAGCGAATGCATGCTCTTTAGCGATGGTGAACGCACGATTGACAGCATCGTGACGATTAAATGAAGGATTAAATAACGTTAGAACAACTCGTGCTTAAAATGTGTAGATTCAGTGGCAAACACTGTTACCTGAAAACTTTATGGAGAATGTAGTCTCCCATCTTCGGAACTGAGTGATTGATAGCTGATATTAACCAATCCATTCGCGTTCTGTTCTAGCGCATTGGGCCAATAAGAAGAGCTTGAAGGCGGGGCAAGCAGGGCTTTGTTTACTGCAGCACGTTGACATGTCAAATGTTTTAAACCATTCCTGAGCGCTGCGTTTGGTGTTTTTAGGTGCAAAGTTGCTCAATGCGTGAATGCCTCCTAATTCCGAGCATGTGGTGAACATTTTGCTATGAAAACTGGTCGTACAACATCAGGGCAATTTCAAGACCTGTCTCATATCCTATAGCTATAAATGTGTTGTTCGAATCTGTAGGAATGCTGCGAGGATAGCTGCATGTAGTGTGCGTGTTTCTAGTTTTCGTCTAATTCCAGTTAACTTAGTGATTCTGTGACGTCTGTGTAAATGAGTTGACATGCTCAAATATTACCGCTGAAATAGCTTACTGTCATAGCAGATGTTATTATTTATTTTTTTTCCACCACTCTCTTGCCATCACCCTCATAACTTACAGGGAACCCAAAGTGCTCCCAAACGCCAGACCCGCTGTTGGTTGTAAGAGGATTACATTAACGTTACTAGCCATTTTGCGAGCTAGTGCAGCATGTGTCTGACTAGAGTAGTGTTTGGAGGTGGGTGGGGAAGGCAGCATGTCATGTCATTTGGGATGCCTTGTTGAGCGTTGTTGCACAATATTTTGTACACTTATTCTCTTTTATCTTTTTAGATATTAGTCTGATTCGTTCGGTTTGTAACGCGTATCGAACCGAACGTCTCGTACCAAACTGTATATACTGTGTGTATATATATATACAGTTGAAGTCAGAATTATTAGTCCTCCTTAGATTTTTCTTTTTTTTTTTTCTTCTTTTTTAAATATTTCCCAAATGATGTTTAATAGAGCAAACAAGTCTTCACAGTATGTCTGATAATATTTTTTTTTCGGCTAGAATAAAAGTTTTAAATTTTATAAAAATCCATTTTAGGGACAATATTATTAGCCCCTTTAAGCTATTTTTTTTTTCGTTTGTCTACAGAACATACCATCATTATACAATTATTTACCTAATTACCCTAACCAGCCTAGTTAAGCCTTTAAATGTCAGTTATTAGAAATGAGTTATTAAAACTATGTTTAGAAATGTGTTGAAAAAAACTTCTCTCTGTTAAACAGATATTGGGGTGAAAAACAGGGGGTCTAATAATTCTGACTTCAACTATATATATATATATATATATATATATATATATATATATATATATATATATATATATATATATATATATATATATCTCTGTATAATTTATTATTATCAGGGATCGCAAAATTTCTAAATTCCTGGTAGCCCTCGGGCAGGCACTCATATGTTTTTGGTAGCCCGAATATAAATTTAAGTAGCCCAAATAGAAAATAAGTTTTTTAAAACATACATTTACTAAATAAAAAGGTTTATTGATATTTGTTATAGGCCATATATTTATTTATAAATAACCAAAATTGTAGTAAACATTTTAAAGTTTTTATTTAATTATTGTTTTTTTTTAATAACCAAAGACATGATGTTAAGTGAACATTGTTTCAGGTTATTTTTTTTTTGCAGCCATAAAGACATTCCAATATGTTACAGAGTAGTTTTATTTATCTAGTAGATTTATTGCTGCCGTATCAGCAGCACAGCACAGCACATACAGAATTATATACTTTGTGAGAATGTAAATGCATTGATATAAATTTTTTCTCCCGCTTGCCAGCCAGGCAGTGTCTAGATGTTTTTTGGTAGATTTTGGCTACCTGATTTTGCGAGCACTCATTATTATTATTATTATTATTATTATTATTATTAGTTTTATTATTATTATTTTGTATTATTTAGGGTGTGGAATTAAAAAAACAAATCAATCTGTTGATATTAATCTGTTCTCATTTTGATGAACTGATACTGATTCTTAAATCTCAAGACTTTAATCTATCCAGTTTTTATTTAATGTGTGGAGATATCTTAATGAAGCATTATATGTGGCATGTCTTTCATCCAGTAAAGCTTATTGCTTGATTGATAAGCTTTGTACTTTGTACTTTTTATTTAAAACAAATTATCAGCTTTGAAATTGTACTTAATTTAGTTTTTTAATGGAATAATAATAATAAAAGAACATTGTGATGCTATTTAATGTGCTGTGACTGTAGCTGACAGTGCAGGGTTTGAGAACATGTTTTTGGGCATACAAACAAATAGAAAAGTAGTTCACCTACACCTTAAAGCTTTACATAATTTACTCGCGCCCTTAACAGGTTTTCAATTAATCACCTCTATCGTAACAATGTCTTCTGTGGTTTTGTTCTTGCTTTGAAACATCATCCTTGACGCCCTCTGCAAAAATGATTTACAGTAGATGTGTGAGCTGTAGATTAAAAAAAAAAATACTAATAACCGGACTGTGCCGGTATAGCATGCAGATTTAACATTAACTACAAATTACAGTTAAGTTTAATGTAGTCGTTTAATTTTGTCATCCAACAAACTCAGTGTTTCCAAATCCTGTGAAAGCGCACACCTCGAAATATATCATTTCTTATGGCTAAATCAGTGTTTCCTCAATGGAAATGAGCTGCTTCTGTACAACATCATGTAATGTTGCATTTATTGATTATGTACTTGTGAAGTTAACTGGCTATTATATAACTCTAGAAAGGAATATTTTGCTGTATATGTTTCAGATAATGGTTTCTTAACCTGTTTCAATATTTAAATAAATCTATTGTGAAAACAAGTTATGACATCCACCCTTTAAATGTTTATAACACGAGTAGAAATGCAATTATATCATTAAATTAATAATGCATAATCATTTAATAAGCATTTATTATATAATACATTACTTATGCGTGATTTTGAAACGTTTATTTACAGATTACTTTAATATAGGAAAGCACCCTGCATATTTTACTATATAGTTTACAACGTTAGTGGAGTTACATTATACTGATGTTGTTTAAGACTTAATATAGTAAAGCACCCTGCATATTTTACTATATAGTTTACAGCGTTAGTGGAGTTACATTATACTGATGTTGTTTAAGACTTAATATAGTAAAGCACCCTGCATATTTTACTATATAGTTTACAGCGTTAGTGGAGTTACATTATACTGATGTTGTTTAAGACTTAATATAGTAAAGCACCCTGCATATTTTACTATATAGTTTACAGCGTTAGTGGAGTTACATTATGCTGATGTTGTTTAAGACTTAATATAGTAAAGCACCCTGCATATTTTACTATATAGTTTACAGCGTTAGTGGAGTTACATTATGCTGATGTTGTTTAAGACTTAATATAGTAAAGCACCCTGCATATTTTACTATATAGTTTACAACGTTAGTGGAGTTACATTATACTGATGTTGTTTAAGACTTAATATAGTAAAGCACCCTGCATATTTTACTATATAGTTTACAGCGTTAGTGGAGTTACATTATACTGATGTTGTTTAAGACTTAATATAGTAAAGCACCCTGCATATTTTACTATAGTTTACAGCGTTAGTGGAGTTACATTATGCTGATGTTGTTTAAGACTTAATATAGTAAAGCACCCTGCATATTTTACTATATAGTTTACAGCGTTAGTGGAGTTACATTATACTGATGTTGTTTAAGACTTAATATAGTAAAGCACCCTGCATATTTTACTATATAGTTTACAGCGTTAGTGGAGTTACATTATACTGATGTTGTTTAAGACTTAATATAGTAAAGCACCCTGCATATTTTACTATATAGTTTACAGCGTTAGTGGAGTTACATTATGCTGATGTTGTTTAAGACTTAATATAGTAAAGCACCCTGCATATTTTACTATATAGTTTACAGCGTTAGTGGAGTTACATTATGCTGATGTTGTTTAAGACTTGAACTGAAACAAGTTTGAAATCGTAATATGACAAGTTCTTGAAATCAAATTGTGAAATGTCTTCATATTCAACCCTTGATATATGTTAAAATATAGTTTTTTTTTTTTAGAGAGCGTCATCTAGTTAATAATTTTGTATAGAATCAAGATTGCTATAATGTATATTATATCTAAGTCTGCGTGAACTGGAAGTTGCTGAGACTAATTTCTAGAGATGCACGATATATCGGCAGCCATATCGTTATCGGCTGATAAATGCTATTTTTAAGATTATCGTTAATGATCGGACGTCTAAATTAGGCCGATATCTTTAAGCTGATAAATTACGTAATTGTACAGAACTGCCTGCCTCGCGCATGCGTGTGCGGAACTTGTTCAGACTTGTCCAGTGCACTATAATGGATCTCTCCTCACATTGTTTATTCCTTCAAAGTCCGTTCTTTCTTTATGTGGTATTTCTGTGCATAACCATGTTCCTTATCATTGTAGATATCTTTGATTGAGTGCCATTGTGTATTTTGCTTTAAATCGCCTTAAGAAAAAATATTACATGTGTAAACATAACAGCAGCGATGCACACGTGCTAAACAACTTGTTGGGTTGTTTGTAATCTACTATGATTATTTGTTATTATCAACGCGTTGCTTGCCATGTGTTGTTGATGTAAGATTGTATTCAGTTTGATCGCAAGAACGACAGCAAGAATTGTCGGCAAGAACGAACACAGAAGCGTTGTCTGATTGACAAGCAGCAGCTACATGTGTTCAAAAGAGTCTAAAACTCCAAATAGGATGAATCTGTCGCATTTTCTAAAGTAATACAATCTGTATTTAGCTGTTCGCTTGTACGGTGGCTCTGAACTGTTAAAACACTATTACATATTTGTACAAATGTACATTAATGTAACACGTTTTATTCAAGAACATTTGAGCTGGTTTCAGTCCTTCGCTCTTTCATTTTTATTTTATTTAAAATATGTTTAACTTGTTGATTAAATCCCTTTTTGTTTTTTAACCTATTATTTTTATGCAACAGTCAAGTTGCATGTTAATTTGCTATGAAGAAAAGGAAATAATTTATTTTTTGCATGCCGATTTATGTTAAATCGTGAATATAGGTCTATATAATCACCTTGCAGTTTTGAAATTGAAGCTTTTTTTTGCTTTGAGTATAGACTATTCAGTTCATTAGAGCAGTTCAAGCTTTTCTGAATTTTGCTGTATAAAAATATAACATTTTGAAATATTTATAATTATCAGCCTATATATATCGGCTATCGGCCTCCAAGTCTGAAGAGGTATCGGTTATCGATATCGGCCAAAAAATCCATATGCTGCATCCCTACTAATTTCAGTATGTTGATGCATTTTTAACTGAAACAGAATATTGAGTAGGGGGTGGGGCTTTTAATTCTCTTGTAGCAAACTAACAGAAAAAAGGGCGTGGCTAAGTATATTGTGGCTTAAGCCGACAAACTGACATCAACACAGAACTATCGCCACTCCAAACGCAGAAGCAGATGGTCAGAGTTTGATTTGAGATTACCGAAATAACCTTTTAATTCAGTGGCTTAACTTGCAAGAATTAACTGTTCACCAAAATAGTAACAGTGAGTACATTTACATGGACACCAATACTCTGATTTTAATGTTTAGTACAGTACTCTTATTAGGAGTCTACCATGTAAACAGCGAATTTTTTTTTTTTTTTTTTTTTTAATTTTTTTTTTTTGATTACCTTAATCTGACTAAAGTCATAATCAAACTAAACAGAAATTGAATTAAGACATTTAGTGGTAGTAAACTACTAATTAGCTGTTTATTAATAGTTAGTAAGGCAAAAGATTTTGGTTAGGATTTCCTAATTTCCTCTTTGTATTCGTAATGGTTGTTGGGCGCACCTCACATTTTTATATCCCAGTGTTGACCGGTATGGTTTAATCACTTGCTTTTAGTAAGCAGATCTTATTTCTCATTTAAATATGTAAATCCAATTTATATATCTAAAATTTCAAAGATATACAAATAGGTCATATATACATGCATCATATATTTAAAAATGTATCAAAAAGAGTTTGTATATAAATAAGATGACATATAGCTTATATTTATGAGGTCCAAGGAACATTTCCAGGTTTTATGATTAGGCTATTTTTTGGATAATACTTTACATTTAAATCGGAGGAACCTAACATCGAATGGTGACGTACTGACGTCAATCAAAGTATGTACAATGGTCCCTCGCCATAACGTGGTTCACCTTTCGTGGTTTCGCAGATTTATTTTTTTTTTGCACAATTTGACATGCATTTTTTTTTAACAGTGCTTTGTGTTCTGCGTCCTGATTAATCTGTTGCTGAATGCGTTCAGCTTGCCAAATTTACATAAATCTTCCATCTCAAGCTGTGTGACTCTGAAGTAGGCATGGGATGATAATCATTTTCAAGGTATACCATGGTTTGGAAAAGTCAAGGTTTTAAAACCGCCAAAATTTTCTGTAATACCGTTCCTAAGGTATGTCCAAGATTTTTTATTTACTTTTTTTTTTTCAGGCAACAGTATCTCCAGCAGAAAAGATCTCCAAAGATGCCATTTTAAATTGTAAAGAAATCTGTTTTTGAAACTAATGAAGACAGCAGAAGTCTTAATAAATAATGATTGATTTTCATTATTTAGCCTGACATGTTTGCTGTTTCAACATCTTTTAAATCTTCCAAAAAATAAAATATATTGGGAATATATAGGGAAAATTAAAAAAGAACATTTAAAAATAATATATTTTAGAGCAGTAATCACAATACCTTGAAACCATGATCATTTGATCCAAGGTTATCATACCGTCAGAATCTTATACCGGCCCATGCCTACTCTGAGTCTGAAGTGCTGGACTATATATTTGCAAGTCCCCACAATGTTGACGAAACATTCTGCACCATCAAAGGCAGAGGAAGATGCTAACCATCGCACAAAAAGTTGGACTTCTAGACATGCGAAAGGAAGGTAGAAGTTACACGAGTGTTTAATTGAGAGAAAAGTGTGAAAATGTTAATGGCTATCTGAAAAAAGTGTATAAAGAGTGTAGTGAGGGGTTTTACAGCCTTAAAACAGCTATAATAATTGTAAAAGATAAAGCTAACTGCTTCGCGGATTTCACCCATTGCTGGCTATTTTTAGAACGTAACTCCCACAATTAATGAGGGACCACTGTAAATCAGGAACATTCTCATGTAAACACCTTAATCATATTATTATCATATTCAGATTAAAGCAAATAATTAGATTACCGATGTCCATGTAAATGTAGTCAGTGTGTGCTAGGAAAAGAAACTTAATTAATTTTGCCTCATTTGAATAATATGCGAGCTTCTGTGATGTTTCCTTAAATAATCTCAAGTCAATTCTGAATGAGAAGCATTTCGTTGGGGCATTGATTGCCATCGTCTATGCCTTTTTTTGCGTGATTATTTCTGATGAGTGTCTCTAAGATCTCTGCTCGCGAAGAACCAAGAGGCGAGTTTGAGGCGTACCACCATCTTGCAGCCGTTTCGTCAGATAGCAGCTCGACTAAGACAGCGTTTCTTGATCCCCCTCCCTCCCTCTGTTTTGCCCTCTCTTCCCCTCTGTTTCCTCCCACTAGAGCCGATCCATTGACTAGAGCAGCGTCTGACTGAGAGCTCTCTGATCACTATGACTCAGAACCCTGCCTGCTTTGATCTGCAACACAAACATGCGCCACCTGCTGGCTGATGCCGCAGCTGCAGATTGTGTCAGCTGCCATTTGAAAATTTGTGTGTGAAAGTTTCGCTGAGGCTTGTTGGCGTTGTGTAAAGGCAGGATTTAGCTTAATTAAAAGTTGTCCTGGTTATTTTTTTAAGCTTTTCTGATTCAAATTAAAGGTTGGATCAGCTTATCACACTATTAAACACAACAGTACAGGACAATATGGTTTATAAATGTGTAGAAGTTATGTGGTGCTGCTTTTGTTTTGTGGTTGCTTTCCAGATGTATGTTGCTTGTTCGGAAATGGCTAAACTATTGATTGTAGATTGTATTATATTATTCTTCCTTCTCCTAAATCATTTAAATTAAAAGAAATTCTATTATTGTGTTTCAAGTCAAGTTTTATTGGATGGCGCTTTTTACAATAATTGTTTCAGAGCAGCTTTACGAAAGGTTATTGCATTCCAATCAAATTAAGTCAATGTTACAATCAAATACAAGTTATTATATATAAACATAGTTAACCTGCCGTTTTATAGCATATAGGTGATGTATGTGTACATGTTTAATGAAGTGTATTAAGTGTAGTATCACAAATAACATATCAGTCTTACCCTATTGATTCTGATAGAGTTGATGAAATATTGGAAAGTTACTAATTTTACTTACTCTCTTTTCAGTTTCCTGGACAGGATTGACACTGTGAAACAGAGTGACTATACCCCCACTGATCAGGTGTGTAAAGATTCAGGAAAAATCACTCGTGCTGGGATTCAAACTGGATCATCTTTGTTCTAATGATATTATAGTGTCTGATGTCATTTATTGTGATGTATACCTGATATATATGATGTCGTCTTCCTCTCCCAGGACTTGCTCAGATGCAGAGTTCTGACTTCAGGGATCTTTGAGACAAGATTCCAAGTGGATAAAGTTAATTTTCAGTGAGTTTAACTTGAAGGCTTTTCACAGATTATTAAAACTTCACAGAACTACAAAACATAACACAATTGGACAGTAACACGGACATAAGCACAGTCCATAGCATAGTATTCTCCTTTTTAGGTTGCACATCAGTAATAAGTGCTTAATGTAAATCTGTTTGTGGCCTGACTAATGCATTGTGATTTTCTCCAGTATGTTCGATGTTGGCGGACAGAGAGATGAACGCAGGAAATGGATCCAGTGTTTTAATGGTATATGCTGTGCATTTGTTACTTAAAAATGTTTTGGTTGTTTTTATTTCTTTTGTATTACTTTATTACTCCATTAAAATGGGTTTAAATGCTGATTTCTAAGGGAAGATTAAGGCTCAATCCCAATTCTACCCTTTAGCTCTTACCCCTAACGTTTTGCACGTTCAAATGAAGGGGAAGGGGTGTCCCAATTCTCTTTAGCTTGAAGGCGTAGGGCTAGTGGGAAGTGCTAGATGGCCCTTGAAACAGAGATTTTCCAGGTCCACACTTGAAACCAAGGGGTACGGAAATTTCCCAGAATACACCAGCCACAACGGCAACATGGCTGCATACACGAGTCAGGAGATGCACAAATTAGTATTATTGTCATTATTATGAATTTTTACAACAAACCAGCAAATGTTTTATTACATTCATAATAGCATTCGTGTTTTACGTCTTGCTTAAAAAAAAAAAAAGCTAAAATAAAAATACGCTAAATTTTGCTATCTGTAATCCAATATAATAACTTCTGTATTGTAGTCTCACAACATACTTTCACATATGACACTCGATGACACTCGAATACCCTGTCAAATAGTGTAGTTGCTGGAAATGACAGTTTTACATTGTTTAGTTGGTATAATGTTGTTTTCTTGTGTTTACAGATGAATATGGCCACGGTGTAAATACACAGCACAGTTACGAGCTTATTGCCACATTATATTGTTATGATAACATGATATCGTAGCCTTTAGTGATTTCCTGAAGATAAATACTAAAAAATAAGTCTAATAACTGCAGCAGTCGCCATTGTCAATCCCATATGAAGTAAGAGATCACAATGACATATGATGACGTGTGCAGGTGTTGTAGTGGTGGCCCATTTCTTAGGGGTAAATTCTGAAGCCTTTCCCCTTCACTTTGTTTCAAGGACCAATGGGAAAAGGGGTAGGAGTACAAAAACCGAATTGGGATTGGGCCTAAATGCATTTTTTCCATTTAGTTATTACTTTGATCCATCGATAAAGTTGATATCAAAGGGAAGATTAAATGCATTTGTTTTGTTTTTAGTCTTTTTTTTTATTCATCAATTGATATAAATAGTGGTTTAAATGCTGATATCAAAGAAACGTTAAGTGAATTGTTGTTTAAAGATATTTACAATGTAATGACTGGTGCTGTAGATTTTTAGCATAGTACTTACACTTGTATTAGAATATTTAGTATAATAGTAACACATTTATACACTAAGATCTATCTATCTATCTATCTATCTATCTATCTATCTATCTATCTATCTATCTATCTGTCTGTCTGTCTGTCTGTCTGTCTGTCTGTCTGTCTGTCTGTCTATCTATCTCTAATTGCTCTATCCATCTATCCATATCATCTATCAATCTACCTATCAGTCTGTCTATATATTTACCTACTACCTACCTATCAATGTTCACAGAATTAGCACAAAGGTTATTGGCCTGGCTTATACATTAGTTTCAATCAAGAAATAGTTGAAGAGTTTAGATGCAAAAACCTCTAAATGCCATTAGATATTTTCTTCTAAAATGACCATTTCTTTCAGACTCCTTTGTGTAGGCTCAGTAATTTTACTTTTATAGTGACGAATAAGTTCTTTTTATTGCCTTTAAAGTGAAATAACTGA
Organism: Danio aesculapii; assembly: GCF_903798145.1. Classification (NCBI taxonomy): domain Eukaryota; kingdom Metazoa; phylum Chordata; class Actinopteri; order Cypriniformes; family Danionidae; genus Danio; species Danio aesculapii. The sequence goes on along the minus strand of NC_079440.1, from coordinate 52,464,037 downwards.
ACATAAACATAGGAGGCAAAAATTTCAGACGGCATTTACAGGTTTTTCCATCTGAACTCTTCAGTTATAAAATAGATGTTTGCATTGCTAGTTCAAAGTGAATGCTAAAAAAAAACTCGTCTTTGTTACAGACGTGACAGCCATCATTTTCGTGGTAGCCAGCAGCAGTTATAACATGGTGCTCAGAGAGGACAATCAGACCAACAGACTCCAGGAGGCACTTAACCTGTTCAAGAACATCTGGAATAACAGGTACCTTTTTAAACACGCTCACACATGTAGAGAACTAGGAGGCTTGATGAAGGTGTTGTTAAATGTTCTGATGATCTTTTTCTAGATTTCCTCATCATTTTCTCTTCCTCTCTTTTCAGGTGGCTTCGAACAATTTCTGTCATTCTGTTCCTAAATAAGCAGGACTTGCTGGCTGAGAAGGTTTTGGCGGGAAAATCAAAAATCGAGGATTACTTCCCAGAGTTTGCACGCTACACTACACCAGATGATGGTCAGTGATAAAAAGTTGTTCATGTAGTTTAATTGAGTACACATTAGGCATGGGCCGGTATAAGATTCTGACGGTATGATAACCTTGGATAAAAACATCACGGTTTCACAGTATTGTGATTACTGCTGTAAAATATATTCTTTTTAAATGACTGGATAAAAACTACAACTTTTTCCCTTTTGAACACAAAATATTTTATTTTGAGAAACATTTAAAGAATTTTGGAGCAGTAAACATGGTCAGGCTGAACAATTCAAATCAATCATTAGCCCCTTTCACACATATAGATCTTTCCGGAAAATTACTGGCAATTTCCGGAAAGGTCTGTATGTGTGAACTGGCCCTTTTTGAAAATACAGGTAAATTCGTTCCGGCTATTTTCCGGAAAGAGAAGTTGTGACATTACAGGTAATTTGACGGAATGCTGCGCTGTGTGAACGCAGAAGGAAGATTGCTGGAAAGAGCGCGTTCATGTCTAGAACGCGCTGACGTGAGACGTCTGCTTTAGCCAATCAGAACATTGAAACGCATTCACATCCGCGCTGTTTATAAAGATAAAAGCATTTGAATATTTTTCCAGACACATTTAGCTGCTAGTTGTTAGTCAGATAACATTTTTATAATCTTTCTTAATGCCGACTGTGGAAAAAATGATCAATAAAATGCTTATGATAAACCGCTGTTTGTTTACCTTCAAGCTCTGACGCGTGTTCACATAAAGCAGCCGATGAGCGCCAGCACGCACACATATTATGTACTTCTCGACATGTGAAAGTGTTCCTCCATATGTTTTTATCAAAGTTTTCACGATATTTATCCATCCACAGAGTTTGTAATGTTGTCAAATGTATACAGATACAAGCGCAGCTGTTTAGAGGTCATTTTTGGTTGATGATATCAGAATTTACCGGTATTTTGGAATGAATGTGTGAATGGTCTTTTCCGGAAAAATTCCGTAACGTCCTCGCCTGTGTGAACAGCTGAATTTCCCTGTGAAGTCGTTCTGGATTTTCTGAATATTTACCGGTATTACTGTGTGAAAGGGGCTAATGACTTCATTAGTTTTAAAAACACTGATTTCTGTACTATTTAAAACAACATTTTTGAATATTTTTTCTGCTAAAAAGACTAAAAAGGCTTTTCCCAACAAACAAAAAACCCAAAAAACTTTTGGCGGTTTTAAAACCTTGACTTTTCCAAACTGCGGTAAGCCTTGAAACCAGTTATCGTCCCATGCCTAGTACACATTCTTGTATAAACCCTAGTTTAACTGCAGAGTGGACTTATAAATTAGGAAATCATGTGTTTTAATTAAGATACCTCTACTTTTATTTCCAACAGCAACACCAGAGCAAGGGGAAGATCCACGAGTTACAAGAGCAAAATATTTCATCCGTGACGAGTTCTTGGTGAGTCTGGTTGTTCTCTGTGAGACAAAAGTCATTATGCAACACTCTTAAGTATTTTACTGTGGCAGTTGTGGAAAATACAACCTATTTATTAATTGTTGATTTGTTTGATAATTAAAAAGCGAAGCACTTTACAAATGTTTCTTTTAAAGATATTAATACTTTAGAGATTTTAAATTGAAACGTTTTGTTTTAAATGTTCAACAGAACAATAATATTTAAAGGTCATATGAAGTAAGGCTGTGCGATTAATCGAAATCGAATCGCGATTTGAAACATTGCAATTAGCTAATCGCAAGAGGCTGCGATATAAAAGAGATTATTTCGTTTCTCCCACCCAGAGCAAATACGTGACTGCTGTCTGTGTGTGGCTGTTTTACTAGCCAATTGAGTGAGGACACCTTCGTTCTGCCCAATCAGAATTGAGTAACCGAACTATATGAAATGCCCACAATAAAAAAAATAAATAAATACATTTAAGAGTTGTTTCAGCCATGTTTGTTTGCTGAGTGTTCTGTATTTTTATAATTATTATTTTTTGTTAGTATAATAAGCTACACTATCTCCCTAATTTAAGTTTAACTTGTTTACAGAAAGGTAAGGTCGTTTTATTTGTGGCTTTGGAGAAATGAGTGTTTAATTTCAGAAAATTTAAAAACTAATTTGAATTAATGTTTAAGTAAATATCTTTTCAGTTCCTTTTTTTTACTAACATTCATTGCTTTTTAGCAGTAAGAAGCTGAGATACAGGTTTTTGAGCTGAAGCTTGACTACAAAATTAAAAATCAATCAAATCGAAATCGCAATATCTGTCAAAAAGTCGCAATTAGATATTTTCCCCAAATTACACAGCCCTACTATGAAGTGCTTTGAAATGTGCATTTTTATTGGATGTTTGACATAATCTCACCCGAAACACGAAGAGATGGTGGGACATAGTGTACCCCCTCGCCTTTTTAAAAAAAACAGCCAATAGCGTTGTTTTATTCATAGTTTTGCCAGCTCAAGCACATCAAATGAAAAGCAAATGAGAAGTGTCTTGAAGGGGGCGGGGCATGTCAGACACTAGAGAGCATTTGATTGGTTATGATGTGATGAGAAACTGTAGTATGGGTTAATAAAATGGGAATAAAATCGTTGATTCATTTAAGCGGAAGTGACAAACTGCAAACCTTACATGTTTATATCAGTTTCATATCTTCTAAACATGAATTTGGAGCACACTAGCTTATACAGGTAGATATCCTAAAAAAACATGCTCCGTTTCAGGATTTTTGCAGCAGATACCAATTCTTTATTATGGTAATCGCTCGATACGGAGTACTGATTCTAATGCTTCAAGCTCTAAAATGCATTAAGCACATTTTCCCTCTAAGTATGAACCTTAAGAGAAGATCTTGCCTTACCTAAGGGAATAAATGAAGGATGCTGCATATAATACCTTAAACAGGTCTCTTATAACCATTTAAGTGTGAACGTGCCATAACCAGAGGCAGCTTTACAGAAAATAATTCATTAATTCGTTTTACCTCGGCTTAGCCTATGTGTAATATACGAGAGTGCGTCTTCCTCTGCTTGTAAACTCATAAACAAGCACCTGCGATCGGTTCATGAGATTGGCCATATTGGTGAGTACCAATTGAGTTATGAAATGTGATTATCGGCCGATCGATCGGAGCATCCCTACTAAAAAACGAACAATACTGATACTAACATCTATAAAATATTATTTTAATTTCATGGGACCTTTAACATCACTACGAAACACTGAGAACATAGAATTAAATGTAGAATATTACTGTTTTATAGTGTTTTAGTGAGCAAAAGAAACTTCAAAACCTATCCGCTCTGTTTGTATATATAGAGATAGAGTAGATGGTCTTTAATTGAAACGGATTTAATCCTAATGACATTTTGTTTTGTCTATTCAGAGGATCAGTACAGCGAGTGGAGATGGCCGGCATTACTGCTACCCCCACTTCACCTGCGCCGTGGACACGGAAAACATCCGCCGAGTGTTTAACGACTGCAGAGACATCATCCAGCGCATGCACCTACGACAGTACGAACTCTTGTGATCGCAGCAGGGATGACAGGACGCAAATTCACCACCTGAACTTTCTTTAGGCCCCCCTGCCCTACATCACGCCCCAATTTCAAAACCATGAACCTTCAAACTGATGAGTCCCCACCTCTTACACACACATGCATATTATATAGATATATACATATGCGTATGTATATATATATATTCACATATATATATATATACACATACATACAGACACACACGCACACACATACATGGCCTTTCTCCATCCTGAGTGACTAGGGGCTGGGGCAAGGGGACGCACTGTGTTACTGATGAAAGCGTGGCTGTGATATCTGGCAAAAAGACTTGTTAACACAGCCAAGGACTACAGATGTTAATAAAGAGAGAGAGGAAAACAAAACATGTGAGAGGGAGAGGGAGGGGGGGGGGAGAAAAGAGGGAAGAAAAAAAAAAACTGTCCAGGACTGCTCAGGACAAGGAAGCCATTTCGTACACATACAGACACATAATGCGTCCAGCTAAACTCCTGACCCGCAGTCCTATGTATGTTACATGTCAAACTTGTCTTTTTTTCCAATCATATGCCTAAACACACATTACTTATATTGATGCGCACGCACAAGACATACACACGCTATTCTTATCCTCCACCGTTTTGGTCCTGTTGAACGTGTAGTGCCTGTGCGAGCCTGGTGTGTCCCTTTCACCTTTTCCCCCAACATACCATCCCACAAGGTGGACCGACCCCCCCCCCCCCCCCCCCCCCCTTGGTTGAGAGCAAAACCATGGACCATACATTAAAAAACAACAAACAAACAAAAGAAAAACAGAATGTAGAGCAAAAATGTATCTCCCCCCCCGCCGCCTACCCCAACAAACCTGGAGGCTTTGGAGCTTTTACTGCTCCGGGTTGCTTTGCGTGTGGAGCAGAGAATGACTTGAACACAAGACCCATCACATGACTCGCTTCTCAAGATGCATCGCAGGAGAGGCGAGCGCATGCAATGCTAGATTCATGCAGAACAGTGAACTAAATGCAGTGCAAAAAATCCAAACTATATATATATATATATATATATATATATATATATATATATATATATATATATATATATATATATATATATATTCCTGTAATAATACAACTTTTTTTTGTTAGTTTCCCCAGTTTGTGTGTTGCTGTGTGCAAATAAGCACCATTTTAAACCTCTTCTTTTCCTGGTTGCTCTCTCCTGTTTTCCGAGTGTCATTCCTCTCTCTCCTGTTCTTTCTCTTCTCCTTATCTTTCTCTCTCTGTCTGTCTCCTCCCTACTGCAAAAACCTTGTTCACTGACACGTGGGGACTTCATCAGACTGAGGGTAAGACAGAGTAATGATGCGAGACATGAGAAGGGTGTCTAACGGATGGCCTAGTCGCTCTCTCTCTCTCTTTCTCTTCCCCCTTCCTCCCCTCTGACTTCCTCTCCTCCCCTTCAGCCTGGCTTTTGGTCTGTCTTTTGATTTCTCTGCTGGATCATTATTCTTGTACAGACTGTAAAATGTATTATTTTGTACAACTTTATTGAAGAAAAAAAGTAACTTGTAGAAGCTCCCTGTGCCTTGATCACGACTGTACGTGTAAAATGAGCTAAGATGTAAGTAAGATATGTTTCATTGCGCTGTTTGGCTCTGCCCTGCCTCTGTCGATTCCCTTGAACTCTGACCCCCTCGACCCACTCCCCGATCACCTGTTTGCTTATCAGACTCCGGGTGGATGTCGCCCTCCCCCCGCCCATACTTGTGCCGATCCAGAACCACCGGCCTCCCTGTACAACTCTAGTATGAAAAAGTGACACCGGTGTCAGATCGGCAACTGAGCGTGACTTTTACTGGCACTGCTTATCAGTGGAGTTTGGGGGAGATTCTGTCTGTCACATCCCCCCTGTTCTTTTATTTTCATTGGTTTAACCTGCCTCTGGTTTATGTTTTAGGATTTAAGGCGAGACGCCTGATGCTGTGTAGTACAAAGCAAGAAACATTATATACAGTATATATAAATACATATATTTATAAGTGTAAATATATTATTTATATATATGTGTGTTGCTTTTTACAGGTTTTCTTTGCCTTTTTTGGGTCAGTGGCAACAATAGTCAATTTTCGAGGCAGGGTGTGGGGCTTTTTTTGTTTTCTTTCTTTCTTTTTTTTTAGCTTTAACTCTGTTGAAGGAGAAAATCCAAATGCAAAAACATTGCTTGTCTCTTCGTAAAAAAAAAAACCAAATTCCTTTACTAAAAAAAAAAAAAAAGAGTGAAAAAGACAGCAAATCTGTCGATGTATTAAGTGTACAAATTGTTTTGATAGCTGCACAGTCAGATATTGGGTTCATATCCCCCCTCCCATGGTATTCATGTTTATTTCTTTATAAAAAAGAGAAAAAAAAGAAAAAGAAAAGAAAAAAAGCTGCTCTACAAACTGACATACTAACAAAAACAGGCCGCCCATCACCGGACAATGACCAATTGTAACCCTCTCTGTACCACACTTCCTGTCCTGCTACCCAGTCACATGAAAGCAGGGGCCAGCTTTTGGTGCTCTAATGGTCCACTTTGTTACACAGACAAAGTATTTATTTTTGTTTTATTTATTTGTCATTTTATACTACTATATTGCTTTTTTTTTCCCAAATGGCCATAATTTGAATCAAAAACTCTAATGTGGAACCGGTCTGATCCGGTTGTGTTTTCTGCAAAATGTGGTACAGGTGTTTATATATATATATATATATATATATATATATATATATATATATATATATATATATATATATATATATATATATATATATATATATATATATATATATATATATATATAATAACATTTAATACAAATGTTATTCTATATAAATATCATATTTGGTTATGGGTGTGGGATGGGGTGGGGGGAGATGTTAAGCTATGACATTTTACTATGTTTACTTTTTTTATTTTCTAGTTCAGACTCGCTGCAGCAATAAGTGAGTGAGATTTGAGTACCAAACGCCCCCTTGCCTGACTCTGTCTCTATAAGAAGTGTTTTCAGTGTATATGTTGCTTTTTTTTCCATGTCTCTCACACTTACTGTACATTTTGTACAAAGATTCAAATTACAGCAGTAAAAGAAGAGTGTAATACTGTCTGAGTGGCACATGCGCACACACACACACACACACACACACACACACACACACACACACACACACACACACACACATCCTTTTCACAAGGCTAACTCTGTTTTTGGCCCAAATCAAACTATAAAGGAAAATGTAGTTGCTCTTACAGTGATGGTGGTTCTTAAAGGTCTAATAGACTATTAGCTAGATGTTTCTAAAGAAGCTAAATGAACTCATTGTTGGCTGCCTAAACCGTTTCAAAGCCACGGTGCATAACATATTCTAATATGATTTCAGAAATCACCTAGTTGTCTTTAAACTGCCCACAATTTCTCTTGCAGGCAGGCACATGAGCATAAATATCTCAAGTTTTTACAGTGCATCTTATATGATCAGCGATGGACAAGTCTGTTAGTGTTAGCTTTAAAAAGATACCAATGTTAAAAACCTGTTTCTAGTCTGGAGGAGCATCAATTGTGTCATTTAAAACAGGCAAAAGGAAGTAATATCTAGTCCTAAAGTTAAAATGTATTAACAAACACTTGGGTTTCCAAGTTACACTTACTTTAGGTATTTTAGACCATGTTTCCCAAACTCGATTCCTGGAGGGCCGCAGCTCTGCACAGTTTCAGAGCTGATCCATCTAATCAAGGTCTTCAAGACTTTTAAGCAGGTGTGAGTTGGAGGTGGGTGGAGCTAAAATCTGCAGAGCTGTGGCCCTCCAGGAATTGAGTTTGAGACCATTAGACATCAGTTCTCATTGCAACAACACCTTAATCTTTTATGGCTGGACTTACATGTCAGCATAAGCAGTTGGGACCTCAGAATAGTGTTATATGTAACACATCATATATTATTAGTTACAATTTAAAACATTACACTGATATTAAAACACAAGATGGTTTGTTTGATATTTTAGTTTCACGCTTGTTGATAAAATCTTAAACACAGCATCTTCATGAATGTTATTCTGATTTTCAGCTTATTGCATACTTGTAAATATAAAGATATACTTCACACAGTAGTTACAGCCTGGTTAGTGTCATTCAGCTAGGCTTTTGCAAACATTAAAACAAAGATTCATCTAATTTGAAACACACAAATTATTCTTAAGTGAAAATTTGGGATAGTTTTAAATCCTAATTGATTAGTATTTATATTAAAACTATAAAGATGGCTTAATTATTAGAACTTCATAAGGGCCTACACATATTCTGAGCTCAGCTCCAGACAAATATTTCTATGTGGATTAATGACAAGTTTGTCTTTGAAGTCTAGGTGTTTTAGATCTTTTTATTATTAAATCTGACCACTATGTGGTCTACTAAAGTTTTATACAGTATTTGTCAATCTCAACCTCACATTATCTACAGGGACACCCACTGGACTGGATGTATCGCTCAAAACACTCACGTTCAGCGCCATCTGCTGGACAGATATCGACTGCATCTGATTCACATTAAGAGTAATGTAGTTTCCTAAAATGACACAGGTCGATTTCTATTAAATTGTCAGTAGTGATATTGCTCAAAAGTCAAACTCAAATAATAAAAGAGTAATACAATATAATCAGTTAAAATATTAAAGTTAAATATATTATGCAAACCCTTACAATCTGTTTAATTAATATTCAATATAAATTCAATATTTTTCATATTAAAAAATATGTAGCCATACACATTAAGGTTCATCCAAGTAATCCCACCCTAAGGTTGCTTATGTGACAATGTGTGCAATATTTGATTTGTGTGACCAGAATGATTTGATTCAGCGCTGCTCAAAATGGCTCTTCTGACAGTTTAGGAGTTCACAACACTCCCATTGGATGGCACACGCTACTAGCAAATTACTATTGTAGGCGTCATAATAATATTCTCCTCTAGAGGGCGCCTGACGGCCCAGTAGGCTCAACTTTCTATTCGGTCAGGTTTTAATTGGTGGTGTTAATTAATGCATAGGTAAATAATTAAAATCCATCAATTTAAATCATTTGAAATCTGCTCAATCGATCTCTTTATCTGCATTCACAAATATTTTTACAAAGTCTTTCACCAGTGATTTAATCTGACCAAAAAACTAATGTTACAGACTCCTCTGTGTTCAACAGTATTTTTGAGAATAATTAAAACTTAATAAGGGCACACAGTTGCTCAGTGGTTTACGCTGTCGCCTCACAGCAAGAAGGTCGCTGGTTCGAGCCCCGCATGGGTTTAGCTGGCATTTCTGTGTGGAGTTTGCATGTTCTCCCAGTGTTGGTGTGGGTTTCCTCCGGGTGCTTCGGTTTCCCCCACAACCCAAAGACATGCGGTACAGGTGAATTGAAAAAGCTAAATTGGCCGTAGTATATAAGTGTGTGTGTGAATGAGAGCGTGTGTGTTTCCCAGTGATGGGTTGCGGCTGGAAGGGCATCCACTGTGTAAAACATGTGCTGAATAAGTTGGCGGTTCATTCCGCTGTGGCGACCCCTGATTAATAAAGGGACCAAGTCGAAGGAAAATGAATGAATGGAAAAAAATGCAATTTCTTGCCTCTGCAATTTCTTATGTTTGTTTTAAAATAATTATTAATAATTAATAGTTTTAAAGACTACATATGGTCTGCAAATATTCTTTACGCCCCTTAAGTACAGTATTTTACGCCAGAGCCATATTTATTCTTTTTTTGTGGATGTCTTGATGATTAGATTTGAATATTTGTTTTTCTTCAATAATAAAGGGCCATATGGAGAGCTGTTTTACGCCAGTCCAGAAGGCGGCGCTTTACTCAATTATCCAATGACGTATTTTACACGCGCCGTTCGCTTTTCTTGCACGTACATTGTAAACAGTCGTTTTGTTTTGTATAAAATAAGACGTTTTCTCCTTTCGATGGACGAAGAATACTACAGCAATGCTGGAGATTGGGAAGCACAAGACGGCAGCATGGTAATTTACTAAAACTTCACCGCAGACAATAAGGTCATGCAACTGTACTCTGGTTATTTTCCTCGCTACAGCTTTTAAAATCAGCTCTTGCTTTATTTTCTATTATTTATAAGTTAGTTTAAATAATGATGCGATCAATGTTGATGATTGCACTATGACATAATGTCTTTATAAAACACGGGAGATGGATTAACATGTTATTACCACGGAATCATGTCCCAAAACTAGTCGTAATGTCCATAAACGTATGATAGTAGGATGTTAACAGTCATACTCGGTGTGCGAATTGCATAATAAATATCGGGGGAAGGAGGTAAGCTTTGTTTCAGTCTGTGTAATGCATGCCTCAGTGAACCAAATCCATATATTTATTTCAATTACATCTCATTTATTAATCTTATTTAACTGCTTTAATAAACGTAGTAAAAATGTAAAGACAGGCAAATGCCAGACAAAGTATTTTATCTTGTCGTCCATTTTCCTTATTAATTATGCTTGTTGACCGGAGCTGCACAATTAAAATACCCGCAATGTTAATGACAATGGCAAATTGCAATTTTAGTTTAGAAGAAAACTGTTATAGCCTCTTACTTGTCACCCCATTTTTGAGTTCACACTTGAAAATATAGGTAACATTTGCATCTTACTTTAATAGACCATTTCAATCTGGTCATGTCATTGGCCCATGAATATTTCCTGCTTGTTATCAAACTATTTTATAACTGTAACAAGAGGCAATTCAATTGTAACTTAATATTAAAACAGCTATTGTAACATTATTTATCAATATGTGGCTCTTTTTGGATTCTCTGAAGCTATAAAAATTAAAAATGTAAAGCAGGAGATGCGTTGGGACCATTGTTTTTGTTTACATCCCTCAATATGGTCAATAGCGACTGTTTAAAATGTTTGTTATATGCACACGTGGACAATTTTAAGTGCACAGCCTTCTTACAAGAACCATTATGACGTTCACTAGCTACAATTTGATTTGGCATTAAAAGATTACCTGACCGTTTAGCCCTTGTCTGTTGCCCCAGGAGGATGGATACGGGGATGCTGAGGCTGACGGAAAAGTTCAGGAAGATTGTCTGCAGAAATTCTCCAGCAGAGACTACATCATGGAGCCCACCGTGTTTAACACCCTGAAATCGTAAGCCAACCATTTTGACAGTGTGAGATTATCTATTGATAAATAGTGGAGATGAAAAAAAGAAAGACTTTCTAAAGGTGATTGTGTGTGTCTCCGCAGATATTTCCAGGCAGGTGGTTCACCTGAGCACGTGATTCAGCTGCTCTCCGAGAACTACTCTGCTGTTGCACAAACCGTCAATCTGCTGGCCGAGTGGCTCATTCAGATGGGTCAGTGCTTAGTTCGCATAAAACACAAACCTATGGAAATGTGTAACGTTATACTTGAATCTTGTACACTTCATGACTCCTTATATGGCCATCTCCAAGACCATAGACGTATATAATAGATAGATATCTATTATATAATTTCCATGTCAACAACGGTTGTTCACAATCGATTAAGTTATTAACCAAGTTATCGAAAACTTAATTTAAATTATTTATTTTCTTCAAACTGCACATAAAGCAATTCTGATATATGGCAATCAATACAAATTACAACTAGTATAAACAAACTAATACAACCTAACCGTTCACATTATAACGTTAGCTAGTCCATGGTTTCTGCTACAATCATACTTCCATCCCTGCTGAAAAATCCAGCTTAAACCAGCCTAAGCTGGTTGGCTGGTTTTAGCTGGTTGACCAGCCTGGTTTTAGAGGGGTTTTGGCCATTTCTGCCTGGTTTAAGCTGGTCAAGCTGGTTTTAGCTGGTCATCTTCCAGCCTGATATATTAAACATCCATACACACTCATTCACACTCATACACTACAGCCTTTAGCCTACCCAATTCACCTGTACAGCATGTCTTTGGACTGTGGGGTAAGCGCCAATTGATCCAGCCGAGGCTCGAACCAGCGACCTTCTTGCTGTGAGTCGACAGCACTACCTACTGTGCCAATGCATTACCTATATATATATATATATATATATATATATATATATATATATATATATATATATATATATATATATATATATATATATATATATATATATGGTAATTAAGTAAAAAAAATCATTTTAAAGTTATCTCTAATGTTTGTATTTAATGTACATTTTGCCTTGAAAAATCAACTTAAAAGATTTAACTATACCTAATAAATGTGTACATTTTTATTATTAATTATATGTCAACTCTTTTGCAATATTTAATTGAATTTCTCATTCACTTTTTTAATAAAAATAACATTATGATCAAAATACATGACATTCTGGTTTAGACATGCCATGTGTTAATGGTTTGAGTTTAGTATTATGATCTAAAGCACAAAATGTTGGAATAGACATCTCTGTCAATGTTTTACAATTCTTTAAATAATTAATCATTTAACTTTTTGCATTGTTTTACAGTGAAATGTACCTGTGATTCTAGAATGGTTCACGTATGACTTCTGTGTGTATTTGCAGGTGTGGAGCCCGCGCAGGTGCAGGAGCGTGTAGAGAATCATTTAAAGAGTCTCTTGATCAAACATTTTGACCCTCAGAAAGCAGACTCTATTTTCACTGTGGAGGGAGAGGTGAGGCTTTTAATAATAATTTAAAAAGAAGACATTGTTTATCTTAATTCGAACTACTTTTACCTGCATACTTATATACTTACTTATATGTCAAATACTTATATACATACTTGTAAATCAAAATGGTGTTTTTATAGCAATCCCATAAAAGAACCATTTTGATTTTCCAAAGTACTCTGAAGAACCTGTTTGTCTGCTCTTGTATATCAGAATATGATTAAATAATTCTCAGGCTAATGAGTGTGAATTTTCATCTCTATACAGACACCAGCATGGCTGGAGCAGATGATTGCTCACACAACTTGGAGAGACCTGTTCTACAAACTAGCTGAAGCTCATCCAGACTGTCTGATGCTCAACTTTACTGTCAAGGTTAAAAAACACACCAACACTTGAGTCAGAATATTCATACTGTTAAAATGAGTTGCTAAAATAATACGTTTCATGTTCATGTATGTTGTATGCAGTTGATTTCAGATGCCGGATACCAAGGAGAGATCACGAGTGTTTCCACAGCCTGCCAACAGCTGGAGGTTTTCTCCAGAGTCCTGCGCACCTCTCTAGCCACACTGCTGGACGGAGGAGAACAAAACCTGGAGAAAAATCTGCCTGAATTTGCGGTGAGCACAGAAATGAGAATGGCTGAATGGAGCTGATTAAGCACACACTAATCGGTGGAATGTTTAGTCACTAGATGGCGCCAAACAGTTAAAAACAGTAGCATGACAGACAAGCATACGTTTAAATGTATGTGAATGTATACACTGAAGGTCATGATGTTTCAAAGTACCTGAAGTACCTTAGCCTGTGTTATTCAGCAGGTTTTTATCTCGTAAAAACATATTATGGAATGTTGTGACTGACCAATCAGAATCAAGTATTCCACACAGTCGTGTAATAATCTGTGTTAACGCGCATTTTGAAGCATCGTATGAGGAAAAAAAGTGACCAAAATGTTACATTTTCAATCAAAATACTTTACACCCATGTGGCTCCATTATGCTTGCCTTGTTTATTGTTGGTTGCTAGGTTACCAATACTACAATCATCTGCTCTAATAACTTAATAGAAATGCACCTAATTCACATTTTTGATTTAGACTTTTTTTTGAAAATGTTTGCTTCACTTTAAGATGGAAACAGAATGTTTGTCTAGGATTGCATTATCTGATCATATCTCATTGTTGTCTGTGTTTTGAGCAGAAAATGGTGTGTCACGGTGAGCACACATACTTATTCGCTCAGGCCATGATGTCTATCCTTGCTCAGGAGGAGCAGGGCGGGTCAGCAATGAGGCGAATTGGACAGGAAGTACAGAAATACGCCCATGAGAGGTGTGTTTGTGTGACGCTCTCAGTCTTTTGATCTGCCTTATTGATATGTGAACTAATGAAAACATCATTCATTTGTTTTGCTCCGTTTAGGGGACATGATGCCAGTCAGATCACTTTGGCGCTGGGCACGGCTGCTGCATATCCACGTGCATGCCAGGCTCTTGGTGCCATGCTGTCCAAAGGGGCTCTGAACCCAGCAGATATCACAGTCCTGTTCAAGATGTTCAGCAGTATGGATCCACCTCCTGTAGAGCTGGTCAGAATCTACATTTATGCATTTAGGAAGACACTAACGACTCACAGCAGAGTAGGATAAAGGTTGATTTATACTTCTGCGTCAAGCGCACGCATATGCTCCAGCGCAGCCTGCGCATGGTTGCATAGTCCTCGCCCTGGCTGACGTGCACCTCTCCAAAAATGTAACTACACGTCGTAACATGTAGCGCAAGCTCTGTGATTGGTCGCCTTGGTAGTGCTGACAAGTGTGGGCGGGACCAAGTGTCACACGAGCCCGATGGAGTGTGTGTTTTCAATTGTCGAGTCCCGTGAAGGAGCTCCAGATGGAATCTTGTTTTGTGTTTACCTTCTGATTAAAGTTGTTGCACGTCCGCCGGTTCCCGCATCAAAATGAGCGAGTTTGAGCTACTTGTACATTAATGTGGCGTTCAGAAAAAAACAAAACACCAGCGAAGAAACTCGACACAGAGGAACGTAAAAACCTCACTGCCAGCTAGTGTTTCAGAAGTGCAGAGACCCGGAAGGGACTTGATGGTGGGAAAAAAACTTGGTGGAAGAAAAAAAACCAGAGTGATAGGAAAACATATTTTAAAGTTTTTTTTGCGTCATCTCGCAAAACTGTTTCTCCACAAACACTTCCTGTTCACTTCATTTATGTAAACCCTCACGTTTTTGCCCTAATTCTCCAGTATTTTACCATTCTATCCCACTTTCTTTCTATTAAAGCTGTGCGTCGATCATCACCTTTCATAAGCAACCTCTGAACCAGTGAATGCATGTATAAGCGCTGACTGACAGACGCGCACTGTACAATAAACTAATCCCAGATCAGCTACACGCTATTTAAAGTGACACCTCTGATATCAAACAAGTGAGCAGCAAATGAATCTCTCGTTTTGTTTAGTTTGATAACAGGTGTCTCTGTAAGAATGCACAGATCTATAATGAAAGCATTGCATTACTTTAGAAACTGTTTGTGCTCATTTAAGAGAAAATGAGCTGTTTAAAATAAAACATGCAGGACGGAGATGTTTACATATTATTCATTGTATTTGTCTGTCTGTTTAAACATACACCCGAATCCAAAAGTGTCCTGCACTTTTGCTTCTCTGTAAATTGCGTGTACAGAAGCTGATCTGGGATCAGTTTATTGTACAGTGCGCGTCTGTCAGTTAGCGCTTATACATGCATTCACTGGTTCAGAGGTTGTATATGAAAGATGATGATCGACGCACAGCTTTAATGTAAAGAAAGTGAAAGCAGACATTTTAATATTAATTTCAGCGTGCTTTCAAGATTAAAAATATATCAGAAATATGGGAAAATACTTAATAATAGGATGATAGTGGGATTGAATAATAAATTACGAATTTCGGCAAAACGTGAGGGTTTACATGAATAAAGTGAACAGGAAGTGTTTGTGGAGAAACAATTTTGCGAGATGATGCAAAACATCTTTGCGAGGGAACGCAAAACAACTTAAAAATATGTTTTCCTATCACTCTGGGGTTTTTTTTTTCTTCCACCAATTTTTTTCCCCACCATCACGTCCCTTCCGGGTCTCCGTACAGAAATGTTTTTGCAGAGCAACATAAACAGAACACAGAAGTATAAATGCACGACTACACGCAAGGCACGCGCCATGGGTCACGCCCATCACTCGACACAGAAGTATATACCAGCCTTAAATCTTGTTGTTGGCTTGAGATTGTGATGTTTGTTAGAAAACAATCTAGAGCAAAGAATCCAATTCCTAACCCTATTAACCCTGTTTTTTTGAATATTATATTTAATATCTGTGTAATAGTATAGCTGTTAATGAATGTTCTACAAATTGTAAAAGTTTTAAATGCATAAAAGTTTGAGTTATTAGCAGGTTTTCCATCACTCAGTGTTAACGTGCATTTAAAGGCCAAATTTAAAATTAAAATCCTTTAATTTTCACTTACTGTAGGTGGTTTTGGGTTAATGCGAATAATGGGAGATGGAATGCAGAATAACCTCTGATGTTGCGAACATTACACTTATGTGACTTAATGGCTGTCAGAAATCACCTACTACTCAAGTAGGTACAACATTTGAATGTGAATTTACTACTTGACCGTTAGGATTAGGATTACTGTAGCGGCCTCCTCATGGGCTTTCCCAAAAAGAAAGTCAGACAGTTCATCCAGAACACTACAGCCAGGATTCTGACCAGAACCAGGAAATCAGAGCACATCACACCTGTCCTCAGGTCTTTACACTGGCTCCCAGTTACATTCAGAATAGATTTTAAAGTATTATTACTGGTCTATAAATCACTAAATGGCCTAGGACCTCAATACATTACAGATATGCTCACTGAATACAAACTTAACAGATCACTCAGATCTTTAGGATCATAAAAACTAGAAGTTCTAAGAGTTCAGTCAAAGCAGGGTGAATCGGCTTTCAGCTACTATGCCCCTCGCTGCTGGAATCAGCTTCCAGAAATGACCAGATGTGCTCCAACATTAGGCACGTTCAAATCAAGACTGAAAACACATCTGTTTAGCTGTGCCTTTACTGAATGAACACTGTGCTACGTCCGACATATCGCGCTATTGTTTTTCTCTTCTTTTTCATTCTTTTATAACGCATTTGAACACATTTTTATCTTTTTTCTTTAATCATTTTCATTATTTTTCATTATTTTTTATACTTGTCTCTTTTATTCCTGTTTATGTAAAGAACTTTGAATTGCCACTGTGTATGCTATATAATAGCGCTGCACGATTCTGGCTAAAATGAGAATCGCGATATTTTATTTATTTTTTTTGCTTAAAATAAAGATCACAATTTTCTCACGAGTCTGTAGATGTAAAATAAAGCTTAATATATGTTGCCAATTATTATTGTTTTTTTCTCAAACATATGGTAAAACAACAATAATAATATGTGTAGCTCTACTGGTTTCTATAAATAATTCTATTCTACTTATAATAATTCTGATGTTGAATTATGTTTGAGATATAGTCCTATGCTTGCAATCTGTCATTGACAACATTATTAGACCTGTTTATTCACTTTGTAAAATCAACAGTATAGGCTAGAGTAGTTATACTGACACTGTAAACACTTATTTTCATGCACAACTGTGTGTTCACTATGAAAGAAAAAACAGATCAAATTCTTGTCATAATCATTACTCTAAAATGCGATATGATTATTTAAATGTAGTGCACTCATGTCACTCTGTGCCACAAACTGAATATTATTTACAACTTTATTACCTGTTACTCACAGCCTATGCAGGTTCTGTTTACTAAAGTAGATGCGCGCGCGTCTATCATTAAGCAGGTTGTGCACCCGCCCTCTCTGTGGTAACAGCTCACGGGCAGCATGCCACGTTACGTATGATTTCCCGGTCGCGAATACAGCATTATATGAAGACAAAAATAAAATGAAGTGAATTATACCTTATAAATACAGTATGTGACTCATCATAGTCAACATCATTTGGAGGTGTCCATGTTACTCAGTGCTTAATGCATGTGAAACAATGAAAAGACTCGTGAAGCTGCCTTTGCTTCTCTCCTGAACTTGAACATGATTGGCAGAATCGTAGAAATGCTGGATTGAGATCGTCTAGGGGGTCGAATCGAGATCGCGATCTTTTTTCGATTAATTGTGCAGCTCTTCAATATAACTAAACTTGCCTTTCCTTGCCTTACTAACAAAAGCCTGACTAAACTTATTAACCAACTCACCCATTTCTCCTTGTAGATTCGAGTTCCTGCCTTCTTAGATCTGTTCATGCAGTCACTATTCAAACCCGGAGCTAAAATCAACCAAGACCACAAGCACAAATACATACACATATTAGCGTACGCCGCTAGCGTTGTGGAGACATGGAAAAAGGTATGTTTAAATACACATGTCATTAAGCAGTATGTATAAAGTAAGTTCTCAAAGCACTTATTTTTGTCAAATGTCTCATTTCTAGAACAAACGAGTGAATATAAATAAGGACGAGCTGAAGTCGACTTCTAAGGCCATCGAGACGGTTCATAATCTCTGCTGCAATGAAAACAAGGGAGCCACTGAACTAGTAGCAGAACTCAGCACGTTATACCAGTGCATAAGGTATGAAGGAATGTTTGTCATCTGACAGGTCTTGACAGCTTTTATCATCTATTTTCATTTATTCTTATGATCTTTCAAGTCCTCAGTGTTAGTAGTCTAATTAGTTTTGATGCACAGTGTATTGGTGGCCATATTGGTAGCCCAGATGAATGAAGATTTTTTTTTTTTGATGTCATCTGTATCAAGCTGTAGTTAAATTATTGGCTAGCTGTTGGCTAATAAACAAACTGTTTCTGCTAATGGATCCACTTCAGATTTGTGCTTTGGATTTGACATTGTAAACAGTTTCCATCAAGGGAAAAACAGCACTTCAGATTTGCGATTTCTATAATTATTGGTAAAAGAAAGATCTTATTGTTTCCCTGCAGATAACATTAAAATAAAACCAGCTGTCGACTATATTTGTTTGCTTTTGTAATGTGGCTCAGCAAAGTGCATATCAGAATTAGTAGTTTTTAGCCTATATATCAGCTTTCAACTTTCAAATATGAGAAGTTATCAGCAAAAACCACACATTTTAATATGCTGATTTGGATCTCAAGAAACGTTTATTATTATCAATACTCAAAGAAGTTCCTTAAAGGTCCCGTGAAATTAAAAATGTATTTGTTAGTTTGAAGAATATCCACTAGCTAGTGTGCTCCAAAACAGTGAGAAAATTCGAAAAAATTAAACCGATATAAACAAACAAACGTTTTGGGTTTGTCACTTCCACCTAAATCAATCAACGTTTTTTTATTCAGGTCACCTTCTTTTTGTCAAATGTTGACCAATCAAATGCTCTCTAGCATCTGACATGTCCCGCCCCCTTCAAGATGCTTCTCATTCACTTTTCATTTGATGCTTTAGAGTTCAACCATGTTCACTGGCAGAGCTGTGATAAAAAAAGAAAAGCTATTGGCTGTTTTTTAAAAGGGGAGGAGCTACTCTTTTTCCCGCCCTCTCTGTTTTGTTTTTTGTTTGCTGTTGTTGGGATTACGTCAAACATCAAATAAAAATGCAAATATTAAAGCACCTCACGGCAGTGTTCGCCTTTGGAGAGCTCACTTTTTTTTCTAAGGGGGTCGCTTTGATCTTAAGAGTCCCTTACCACAATAATATGCTGATTTGGATTTCAAGAAACGTTTCTTATTATCAATAATAAAAGAAGTTCTTTAAAGGTCCCGTGAAATTAAAATAAATTTATTTGTTAGTTTAAAGGATATCTACTAGCTAGTGTGCTCCAAAAGAGTGAGAAAATTTGCATTTAAAAAATATAAAACCGATGTAAACATCCAAAACGTTTTGGGTTTGTCACTTCCACCTAAATCAATCAACGTTTTTTATTCACGTCACCTCCTTTTCATCAAATGTTGACCAATCAAATGCTCTCTAGCATCTGACATGTCCCGCCCCCTTCAAGATGCTTTTCATTTGATGTTTTCGAGTTCAACCATGTTCACTGGCAGAGCTGTGATTAAAAAAGAAAAGCTATTAGCTGTTTTTTAAAAGGGGAGGAGCTACTCTTTGTCCCGCCCTATCTTTGTTTTGTTTTTTTGTTTGTTGTAGTTGGGATTACGTCAAACATCAAATAAAACGCAAATATCAAAGCACCTCACGGCAGTGTTCGCCTTTGAGGAGCTCACTTTTTTTTCCTAAGGGGGTCGCTTTGATCTTAAGAGTCGCTTACCACAATGGTGTAGGCTTTAAAACACACAGGATCCCTGTCCTTAACAGCAATATATAAACAAAATATCTATAAATATAAAACAAATATGTATATAACTGTAACTAAGATTACAAAGTAGAACAAAACATCACGATGGTTTCGGTTTACTTTCTGGCCATGTCTTTAACATTTATTTTACCCCAGTATATTCAATGGAGCTTCTGTGCTAGCCTGCTGATTCTGACAGGCGCGTGCGAGTAAACGGCTTTTTGACTTGTTTTACGCCTGAGCAACTGAATGAATGCCAAAGTCTGTTTAACTGATTGTATTTTAATTACGTTACAACATCAGTGCTGTAAAAGGAACTGTATAAAATGGGAAAAAAAATCACATTAACCGTTCACCAGAAGTTTATCAGTATGGGAAGAAACACTAGCTCCACATGTACCCTATACTGAAACCGCACGTCAAAATAACACATTGTCAATATTTTTTGAGACCTCCCAAAATTTCAATTATCATGTCTTCAGGGGAGCCCATGCCATAATTAGCTTAGCTTAGCTTTCCCGTAGTTCACACCCTGCCTCACAGGACCCTTAATACCCAAGGCAGGATGGCTGGTTTTAGCTGGTTGACCAGCCTGGTTTTAGAGGGGTTTTGGCTTTTCCAGGCTGGTTTCCAGCTATTTCCAGCCTGGTCTTAGCTGGTCAGGCTGGGAAATGACCAGCCTAACCAGGCTGGGAGCCCAGCTAAAACCAGCTATGTTCAGCTTAAACCAGGCTGGTCAAGCTGGTTTAAGCTGGTCATTTTCCAGCCTGACCAGCTAAGAACAGGCTGGAAATGGCTGGAAACCAGCCTGGAAAAGCCAAAACCCCTCTAAAACCAGGCTGGTCAACCAGCTAAAACCAGCCAACTTACGTGTGCGCTTGACGCAGAAGTATAAATCAGCTGGTTTAAGCAGTTTTTTTCAGCAGGGTATATATCTATATTTACAGAAATAGTTCCGGAGCATTTATTTACCATTGAAAGTCCTTTATAATACTGTAAATGTTTTTATTATTGTTTTTGGTCACACTTTAGGTTGCACGGTATGAACAAACCATTAACTAACACTACTAGCTTAATAAACCACAAACTAGCTGTTTATTAATAGTTAGTATGGAAGATGTTGGGATTAGGTTTTGGGTAGGATTAGGGATGCAGAATAAGATCATACTTTATAACTAACTGATGAACAGTTCATATCTTAATAATAAGTCAGCAGTTAATAGCAGGAATTGTGACCCAAACCAAAGTGTTACCTCGTTTTCCTTTGCTGAATCAATTTCTTTAAAACCAGCAGTGCGCTTACTAATGTTTTCCTCTTTCGATTTTCAGGTTTCCAGTGGTGGCCATGGGAGTGCTGAAGTGGGTAGACTGGACGGTGTCTGAGCCTCGTTACTTCCAGTTACAAACTGATCATACTCCTGTCCATCTGGCTCTGCTGGATGAGGTAACCTGAACATCTCTAAACACACACTAAAGAATATATGAAGACGCATCAGCTGATTACTCCTCATATTATTCCTATGTAGAGACTAATCTGCTGTATTGGACTGTTTTTATTTGTCAGATCAGCACCTGCCATCAGCTTCTCCATCCGCAGGTGCTGCAGTTGCTGATCAAGCTGTTTGAGACCGAACACTCGCAGCTTGACGTCATGGAGCAGGTTTGTTTGAGACACCCAAATTGCATACTATTAGTGTTGATTCGGGCAGCACGGTGGCTCAGTGGTTAGCACTGTCACCGCACGGCATGGAGGTCACTGTTTCGAGTCCCAGCTGTGTCCGTTGGCATTTCTGTGTGGAGGTTGCATGTTCTCCCCGTGTTGGCGAGGGTTTGCTCTTGGTGTTTCGGTTTCCCCCACAGTCCAATAACATGTGCTCTAGGTGAATTGGGTAAAACAAAAAACTGGCTGTAGTGTATGTGTGTGAAGGAGCGTATGGGTGTTTCCCAGTGATGGGTTGCAGTTCGAAGGGCATCCACTGCGTAAAACATATGCTGGATAAGTTGGCGGTTCATTCCGCTGTGGCGACCCCTGATTAATTTAGGGACTAAGCTGTAAAGAAAATGAATGAATGAATGAATGAATCACATGGCTTCACTCTCGTTCATAAATTCTCTCGCATGGCCTCATGGGATAGTAAAGTGTCCACTGGATGCGCATTTCAGAATGTCACTGAAACTAGTAGGTCATCCAAATACTGATGATCTCCTACGGGTTTTTTCTAATACTATGAATTTGTACACACTACTCGGCTTTCATACCGTTTTTTCAAATACTATATAGTAGGCCAGTATGAAATTCTGGACACAACCACAAACATTTAATTAATACCTCAAGTTCAGAACTGATTTCTGTTTGTTATAGATACGGTTGAAGTCAGAATTATTAGCCCCCCCCTTAATTTATTATTATTTTTTTAATATTTCCCAAATTATGTTTAACAGAGCGAGGAAATTTTCACAGTATGTCGAATAATATTTTTTTCTTCTGGAGAAAGTCTTATTTGTTTTATTTCGGCTAGAATAAAAGCAGTTTTTAAGTTTTTAAAAGCCATTTTAGGGTCAAATTATTAGCCCCTTTAAGCTGTATTTTTTTCGATAGTCTACAGAACAAACCATTATTATACAAAAACTTGCCTAATTACCCTAACCTGCATAGTTAACCTAATTAACCTAGTTAAGCCTTTAAATGTCACTTTAAGCTGTATAGAAGTGTCTTGAAAAATATCTATTAAAATGTTATTTACTGTCATCATGGCAAAGATAAAATAAATCAGTTATTAGAAATCAGTTATTAAAACTATTATGTTTAGAAATGTGTTAAACAGAAATTGGGGAAAAAATAAACAGGGTGGGCCAATAATTCAGGGGGGCTTATAATTCTGACTTCAACTGTATATCTCTTATTGTTCTAGATGGAGCTCAAGAAGACCCTGCTGGACCGTATGGTTCACCTGTTGAGTCGGGGTTATGTTCTTCCTGTCGTCGGCTACATCCGCAAATGTCTTGAAAAGCTCAACACTGATATTTCACTCATCAGATATTTCGTTACAGAGGTGAGGCTTTGACTGATTTGATTGGTAGTTTTATTACTGAGGGATTCATTCATTCATTTGCAGTCTGTGATGGTACTGTGAAGTCCTCATTTCTTATTCTGGACAGGTTCTGGATGTGATAGCGCCTCCATATACCTCAGACTTTGTCCAGCTGTTTTTGCCGATCCTAGAGAATGACAGCATAGCAGGAACAATCCGCACTGAAGGAGAAAACGATCCTGTGGCCGAGTTCATCGGTGAGTATTTCAAATAAAACGTCCATGATTTAATCCACCATTCATATGTTGAGCTGGTGAACTTTGATCAACACTTCTAGGGGACTCAGGGAGACAAATGGAGCTCATAAACACACATTAATTGCTGTAGTGTAGGGCTGCACAATATATCATTTCAGCATCAATAGCGCAATGTGCGAATCCGCAATCGTCACATCGCAGGGTCTGCTATATAGATTTAGGATTATAGTTAACCAGACATTAGGGCTGTGCAATTAATCGAAAATTCTGTTTAGATTTTGGCTTGTAACGATTATGAAAAAACATTAATCGAGTTAAACGATTATTCCATCATATACCGCTCCCTTCCAGTTGTGCACATTTGTTGCTCTGCAAAGCTCCGTTCCACGTGAAAATGACTAGAAGCATGTACTGTAATGTAACTTTTGCAGCATGGGATGAGCGTCATTCATTGATGTACGTTCGAATCATTCGTGTTTTTATAAGCGCATGCTGCTGTGTGTGTGTGCGCTCAGCCTCAGAGACGAGCAGAGCACACACATCTAAAGTCATCTTAATGTGAGCGCTTTAATGGTCAAAATGTGGTGTTCAGTGATTATTCAAATTAACCCTCATTTGTGTAATAAACAAACGAGTTGAGAATCAAAAGACACGTGAAAGAGAAACCATTCATCAGAACTGCACTGCTCTTAAAGTGACAGCGCGCAATATTCCTGCTGCCGACTGTTAATCAAACAACCAAAGGAGAAAATCCCTCACTGCTCCTGACCTGAAATACGTTTGTGGCTATAATTAAAGTTAGTTTTTTTTCTTACAGTGAAGATGCTTAAAGCACAGTTTGTTTTATATTTTTATTCTATTGTATTTATTTCCATTTCTTTATTTACAGGGAGGAAAATAACTGTGCATATATAGAGTTAAAGGCAGAATTATTAGCCCTCCTGAATTATTAGCGACCCTTTTCCCCCCAGATTTATTTTCAACCCATTTCTCAACATAATAGATTTAATAACTCATTTCTGATAACTGATTTCTTTTATCTTTGCTATGATGACAGTACATAATATTTGACTAGACTACAAGCATTTAGATTAAAGTGTGATTCAAAGGCTTTATTAGGGTAATTAGGCAAGTCATTGTATACAGTAGTTTCTGCTAATAATATTGACCTTAAAATAGGTTTCAAAATATTTAAATCTGCTTTTATTCTAGCCGAAAAAAAGCAACTAAAACTTTCTCCAGAAGAAAAAATATTATAGGAAATACTGTGAAAAATTCCTGAATCTGTTAAACATCATTTGGGAAATATAAAAAAAAAAAAAAAAAAGTAAAAATTCACAGGAGGGCGGATAATTGTGACTTCAACTGATAATCGTTTTAAATAATCGTGATTACAGTTATGACCAAAATAATTGTGATTATGATTTTTATATAATCGAGCAGCCCTACCAGACATTACAGTTTAGAACATAGGAGTCATTTCAAATAGTAACCTTAAAGCCGAGGTGCTCAAACTTTTTCCTATCAAGGGCCAAACACCAAACTTGACTGAGGGATGTGGGCCGAATATATACCAAACCGAATATATCACATCGTATAACATTAAATTTGCCATGGGTGATTTCCTAATTTATTCGCTAATATTTAAAAATAACATCAAAATATTGCTTTAAAACATATTAAACAATGCAGTATAATTTTGTACATTTTATAATGAACTTATTACTACAGTAAGAACAATCTCATTTATACCACAGTGGAGTTCAGTGCTAAAAGCACTAGTCGACCTGCTCCTGCCTTTGCCTTGATTTGCTCGCCGATATCCTCTGCAGTGCTTTTAGTCAAGTGACATTTCTTTACATTTTTATTTACATTTAATTTCAGTTGGCTTTTTTGTAGCTCAGTAATAAAACAAAGAAGCAAAGGGTTGGAAATAATGAGAGACTCAACCACATCCCCATCATTCTCCCTCTCTTTTCAGATGGGATGGTGGGCCAAATCAAAGGTTACAATGAGCCAACTTTGGTCTGCGGCCTCTACTTTGGGCACCTCTGCCTTAGAGCGAGAGTTTGTTATTTGCATTTGTTTTTAAGGCCTGCGACTGTGTAAACATCTGAAAGAAAATTTGGGTATAATAAATGAAACATTTGTAGCTTATAGTGTGATTGTACAGTAGAATTTTAAACAATGAAAATGATTCAGTGGTATTTTCCATTTAATTTCTGTTTCTAAATACTGTTCAGATCCCCAGAAAATGATTTCTAGATATTTGCTTTGCTGTATTTATACTTCGCTTGTCATTTTATGCAGATACGCTCCCCTACAAAAATCATCCCAATCAATCTAAAATGATCAATTCAAGTCATCTGGCGAAACTGTATTCATATCGCGATATATATTAATCACAGTACAAAAAAACAATGCCGTGTCAGGATTTTTTCCAATATCATGCAGCGCTACTGTAGTGTTTGCTTATTAATCTCTAATTTTGCTTCGTAGCTCACTGCAAATCCAACTTCATCATGATGAACTGATGCATTTAGAAGAGCAGAGCATTTCTCCATGGATGGATGGACGATTTCAGTGTACAGAGCTTTTGTGTTGAACTTTAGAAAGAAAATATTGACAAATGCTGAACTTTGGAAATTTGTTTTGAGGTCAAAAGTCATGGAGGCTTTATTTTGCTTTAAAATCGCTTGTGATTTTGGTTTTTGTACATTGAAATTTTTATTAAACATGTTTGTATTAACTTAATAAGAGTCATTCTTTTCAATCAAACCCATTTGAGAAGATATATGGTCATTTTCCTATATATTTTCTAGATGTGGTCAGATATATTTCTGATAGTAGCAGGTATTTGTCTTTAGTAAATGCAGTAGTTCATTTAATGAATGTTTCTTTGCACGGCAGCTTCACTTTAATGATTTTTCAGAACATTTAACAGAAAATAATAATAAGTGCCAATGATGATTGCATGTTTATATGCTCATCTGCCGTATTTGACTGTCTCTAGCTATATTTCCATCCAAAGATGCGAATTAAATTAATGCGCAAAACTGGAATATCGTATAAAAGACGTGTGAATAAAGCAATGTTTTCATCCAGTGAGTCAAAGTGAACAAAATCATCACTTCCTCATTAACTGGTGCCAGATATCAACAGTAATAATTAAATTTACTGTGGTAGGAGAAGCTGCGTAAATAGTTTCTTCATTTAATAAATGACTTGCCCATCAAAAGACAAATGCAGACATGTAATGAACGCGTGGTGGAGTTTGAAGGCGTGAGATTCAGAGCACAGACGCTCTTGATTCTGGAGGTCATTAATAATATAATAACACATACTTAAACGTTAAGGCGTTTTAGAAAGACCAAAACAACATTTGAGATGTTTTACAATGTGCTCAGCCTGCTGGTTTGTCCATTTACACACATTTTATCACCACATGATCTCTTATAACAAAAATCACATGACCTTTTTTTTAATGCGCATGCTGGAATTTGTTCAGTAGAAGTGTTTCCATTGTAGTTTGTATCTTTATCAAATTAAACGTTTACCATACTCAGGTTTGTGCATGTTTTTATGCGCATTTTCAAAACGTATGTGCATCTTGGCATTTCCATATCTAAAATGCCCATTAAAATAGGTGGATGGAAACAACTAATCGCTGTCAATAAAAAAATAAATAAATTTTAAGTAATTAGGTTTTCTACAACACCACTCGTTAAGAAAATAATTGTACTCTAATGGAAATAAAAAAAAACAATAAGTAGTTTGGTAAGACTTTTACTGAAGAGTGTGACTGAAAACAGTTCAGTGATTAAGGCTGTTGATATGGTTTGACAGATACATTAAAGCAAAATACCCATAAATGATTGAAGGAAATGGTGTACTTATGCTTTTAATAAACTATAGCAAACTCCAAAGCTATGACCAGAGATCAGTCCATTAAAACATCCTAAATTGCTAAATGCCCTACTGGTATAAAAGAAACAAACACTGCGTTTCCCTTTGTGTTCATAAATTGGTGTTAAAAAAAAAAAAAAGCAGCAAAATTACAAATACAAATCTGTACAATTTCAAAGTAAACATTCCTGAGGTGCCGATTAAAAAAAATAAAGCAAAACCTCCACAACTGATCTCAGAAAATCACTCCTAACCTTTGATATAAATTTGGTAAGTGCAGGCTCATCTTAAGACAGCGTTTACTCTGTGAATGGCACTTCACAGATGTCTACAGGTAGTTCTTGGGAAGGATTGGATCTCCGTACATGCAGTCCTCTTCGATGGCGAGGTTGTATTGGCTTCCACTGCCGCCCTTGTATGCGCTGGTGACTATTCTGAGCCAACCTTTCTCCCCCTGGACAACCAAAGAGCAGAACATGCATTCAAAATACTGTTTGCACATTTTCTGTTTGCAAAAAGTGGATTTTTTTGGACCCAATCACCTTCCATATTTGCACCTATAGTCGGTAGGGGTGGGCAGATCGATCATTAAGTAGCAATATTTTCGATACTGGCAATGTATCAAAAGGATCGATCCTTAAATAGAAAATATTCCAGAGACAGAAAAGATAATAGATTCTTCTATGTTTTTCTAAATGAGTAATCACTGATTGTAGAATATCTTAATAATGATAGCGCCTCGTTATATATAAATATTCACTTAAATAGGAACAGGAATGGGAACTATAATGTTCTTTCGCTGTATATCCGCTAATGGGTCAGTGTTTGCTTTGAAAGTGTGAAGCTGTGAGCAGAGTACACACACCCAGTACAGGTTTTAAAACTCAAGCGCAGGGCTGTGGTCATCATGACTGAATGAAAAAGAAGCATAACCTGGTGTTATTTTTTGTTATATATGGTGTTATATAGACAATTTTTATTTAATAATGTTCTATAATTGTAATAAATGTGAAAAGGAAATGCGTTTTTTTTATGTAATAACAATACTGAAGGTGATAAAAATAAATAAATAAAATATTTTTTTAAATAAATCACTATAAAATATTTCATTGAAGTATCGATACTTGTCTTGAAATACTCTGTATTGGATCGGAAAAGAGGAAATGGGTATCCCTAATAGTCAGAGGACAGAGCAATAAAATGCATGCATGAAGTCTTCATTTTTATGCTAATTTCATATCAACAACATTTCTCAGGAATCTAGAATCCTTCCCTCCAGGATTTCGCCGTTCATTTTTATGATCTTTACAACTTAATATGACAGATTTTGCAAATTGTAGTGGTTTTTTTTTTTTTTTTACACACTAAATTAAAAGGTTTACTTACTCTCAGGCCTGTTTATATTAAAGCTGATATTTAGCTGCACCATGTTGGTGTTTCGCAACATCTCATTTTTATTAGCCCAACGCTCAAACCCCAACCTGGAGGACCAGGACGTACACACAATCACTACAGACAATTTAGCTTACCTGATTCACCTTAATATTAACATCTAAAAGGACGCAACACCTATGAAGCCAACATTTGAAACAAAAGGGTCTAAATGAGCAAAATAAGCCTTTAAAAAAAGACTTCAAAATAATAATGGCAAAACAATAATAATGGCATTTGTTTCAGCCAACCAGAATTGAAGGTCTTCTGCACTGCATTTTGTTTTGCCCAGCAAAATTACAGAGCTTTCACTGTACAACTAAGCACTTATTTCATTTTACTAGTATGAATTACTAATATATGCATCATTTATTTGCATTTTATTACAATAGTGAAAACATTGTTATACAGTGGTCCCTTGTTAATCTCAGTAGTTACGTTCTAAAAATAACCTGCAATAGGTGAAATCCGTGAGGCAGTCCGCTTTATTTTTTTACAAGTATTAATTATAAAAATTAAGGCTGTAAAAGCCCTCACTACACACTTTTCCCAGATAGCCATTAACATTTTCACACTTCTCTCTCTTTCTCTTTCTCTCGTTTAAACACTCACGTGAAGCTGCGGTCACACTTGACTTTTCTTCCCATAGACTTTCATTCATACGCATGCGAATGTGTCAGACCGGAAACGCAGGGTCATGCGTTAGGTTTCGCAGTTCGCTGCGGTGCAAAGTTCAAGCTTGGTGAACTCTGACCTGAGAAACCGCATCACTTGACTGCGTGAGACCAATCGAGGATCAAAACAGGACCTCTCTGGACAGAAATTTAAAACATGGAGCAATCGCTCGCTTTTTTAATGTCTAATGATCTTGTTTAATCCCGCCCCTTTTTGCAGCCCCGCCCGACAGAATTTCACACACACAAAGCCCAGTGTGACCACAGCTTGACTTCTACCTTCCTTTAGCATGTCCAGAAGTCTAACATTTTGTGCGATGGTTAGCATCTTCCTCTGCCTTTGATAGTGCAGAACGATTTGTCAACATTGTGAGGTTTGTTGGAGAGCTTCAGAGTCAAACTGCTAGCGATCAAGAATTTTTCTCAGTTTGGCAAGCTGAACGCATTCTGTACTGTACAGGAGACACGGATTGACAATGGTCTACAGCCAATCAGGACGCAGAACACAATGGGCTGTGAAAATAGCGTGTCAAATTGCACAAAAAAATCTGAAACTGCGAGACTGTGAAAGGTGAACCACATTATGGCGAGGGACCACTGTGTACATATAACAACTGCACCAAATAGTTCATTTTCTCTGGTCTGAACAAAACGGAGCTTATTTTGTGTGCATTCTCAGTTTAATTTTAATTTCAGCTAAAAATAAATGTGAAATTACTGAGTTGATTTTGCGAATGGCTGAATACTAAAACACAGGAGGGACTACAACATTTGTTTGATTGTTTGTTGGAGCAAAACTCTTCAGGTTTTACATACCCATGGCTCTCCCCAGGAATTACGAACGACCCAGAACTCCACTCCATTCTCATCTACACCCCATCCGGCTACAGAGACGATGTGGTTTATATAGGGCTCCTGCACGTACTCCGAGTACAAACCACCAGTGTAGGCATCAAGCTTATCTGTTGCCATGATCCCACAACTACAAAGAAAAAATAATCAGCGTCAAATTTATGGGTTAAAAATATGACTGTGGACCACAAAACCAGTCACGAGGGTAAATGTGGAGCTTTATACATTATCTTTTAAAAATATTTCCCAAGTATTGTTCCCAAGAAAACATTCTTTAATATAATATATTTAATAACTAATTTGTTTTATCTTTGCCATGATGACAGTACATAACATCGTTCTACTAATTTTACAAGATACTAGTATTCAGCTTAAAGTGACATTTAAAGACATGATTAACCAGGTTAATTAGGCAAGTTTTGAATGACAATGGTTTATTCTGCAGATCAACAAAAACAGTTTTTAAGGGGGCTAATAATATTGATTAATATATAAAAAATATTATTAGGAAATACTGTGAAAATGCCCTTTCTCTGTTAAACAGGAGTTGGCAAATATTTGAAAAAGAACTTAAAAAATGTACCGGAGGGCTAATGATTTTGAATTCAATTGTACAAGATCTAACCCAATCAGTGACCAAATCGTTAGTATACCTGATGGGTCCTCCAGAATAAATTTCAGCTTTCATCTTGTCCAGTCCACTGGCTGAACCATAGTCTCCAACCTTCCAGAGAGTGAAGTTCTTCACGATGTTACACACGCCAAAGGTTGTGCAGGTGCCACACTGATTGAATGGTTTGCAGTCTGAAAGGAAGGAAATAAAGAAAAGGAAGAAAAAGAAAGAAAATGAAAAAAAAATTAAAGATAAAAAAGAGGGGAAAAAAAGAAAGAAAAAGGAGAAGATAGAAAAAAGACAGAAAAGTAAAAAAAGAACAAAAGGACAATAGAAAAGAAAAAACAATAAAGAAAAAGAAAGAAAAGAAAAAAAATTAAGAAAAAGAAAAAAATTGAAAAAAAAATGAAAGAAAAGAAATAAAGAAAAAATGAAGAAATAAGAAGAAAAGAAGAAAGAAAGAAAAAATGAAAAAGAAATAAAGAAAACATGAGGAAAAAACAGAAATAAAGAAAGAGGAAAACGGAAAAAGAAAACAACCAAAAACGGAAAAGAAAAAAAAATGAAAAAAGAAAGAAAGAAAGAGAAATGCAAATGAATACAACACAAAGTCCTGTATTACAGAAGCAGACGCTCCACCGCACGACTCACCCTGGTCCTTGGCCTGATAGTTGTTGCAGGTTTCATCAGGAATGCCTTTATTGTGAGCATATTCCCACACACCAGAATGATCTCCACCATTGCAGGAACCCGCGTCTCCACAGTCGATCACGTTCTGGACAGAGAGATACGCCGATGGCCATGCTGCTTTACGCTTGATGTTGATTCGATCTAAAATAAAATAAAAAATTTAAAAAGGGAATCAAGTTAGACAGGGTGACAAAAATAAATATTATGAATATACACTGGTTAAAAATGAGTTTTTATTTGTGTAATCATTTTGTATATTTATCAGCATTTTTCAATCACAAAAAAATAGATAAATTGTACAAAAGAAATGGAGTATATATGTCTTTTTATTATGAATATTGCATGTGAATGCAATTGTAACCATATTAGTGATTGTAATGTGGTTAAAATTATGAAATGCACAGGACTTTGTTTCTTAAAAAAGGTCACAATCCATTCGATGCAGATACAGATAGTTTTTCCTATGCATGATTTTATTTTTAAATTTAAACTGCGTCAAACTTGAATGTGCCAAAGCCATGTAAATGAATGGTAAAACCATGAATTAACATTAATGATGTTTTTCACCATTTGTGGAAAGAGTCTGCAAAAAGGAAGTGGCATGTTAACAAATATGCTGAGATGGTTGATCTCGACATGCAGAAACTGGCAGATCAGGAAAATACCTTCAAGTCATAACTGCAGATCAGATGATGGTCAGGTGGTAAACAAAGAAAAAACCTGCATATGACAAATCCAGGCCATTACACTGAATGATTAACCAATCATATGATTCATCATCCCAGTGTGACCTCATTCTGTGCTTTGCTAGTGCTGAAGTAGGGTTTTTAGATATAATAGGAGTGCATAATGTGTCTTCAGTCACTCACCCTCATCTGAAACCCACATCTTTATTTTATTTCCCCTCAAAAAACAAAAAGAAACATCTGTTGGAAATATGTGGGAAAAAAAACATCAAGGGAATTTTGCTAAATTTTTCCTTTTGTGATTTCCTCTCACATGCACATACATTTCAAAATGTTTAAATGTTGTCAAGGAAGTATTTGACAAATAATCCACTGCAAAATTATATTTCAAAACTAGAGCTACACCTAAGAAAAATCTTTTTTAGTTGAATCAAATTAATTTTCTAGTCATCTCAACTGAAGTCGAACTTACTAAATATATTTTGTTAAACAATGCAGAGCTACAGAAACTCTAGTTGGAACCTGACTGACTTGATCAATTAAGTTAAAGTAACATAAAAACATGTCATTTTGACAACGTTTTGCCATTTAATTTTTTTGCAGTGTATGATCTACACCAGTGTTTCCCAACCCTGTTCCTGAAGGCACACTAACAGTACACATTTTCAACCTCTCCCTAATCAAACACACCTGAATCAACTTATCAGAACATAAGTAGAGACTCCAACACCTGAAGTTAAAATGGGTTAGAAAAGGGAGACATCCAAAATATGTAGTGTTGGTGTGCCTCCAGGAACAGGGTTGGGAAACACTGATCTACACAACCGGGAGCTACAATTCTATTTTCAACATAATTAATTCTTCAGATATTCCCCTTTAAATACAATAAGAATCAGCTGTTTTGTGACCCAAATTTGGTGTTTGACCATTGAAAATTGGTCAGATTCAACCATTTGGACATGAAGCCACATTTACATGGATGTTTACATGGATGTTTACATGGGCATCAATGATCAAACTATTTGCTTTAATCTGAATAAGATAATAATATGATTAAGGTGTTTACATGTTTAATATGATTAAGGAGTTGCTTTTTGAATGTTCCTTTCATGATCCCGTTTTACATGTTTTAGCACATAATTTGATTAACGTCATTGCATCACCGCACTATCCACCTTTAATGTAATTTTGGGTGTTTCACTTTTAATTTGTCGACTTTAACAGCAGTTTGGCACTTTCACTTTCATTCAGGAACATTTCATGCATGCCTCCGTGACAAACAAGATATTGGATGCGAGTATGAACTGCTGGAAGAGTGTAGTTTTAATGGAGTTTGATATCGCAAGCCATATGGAAAGGTCCTACTGCACCCAACCAGGTCTAAGCTGGGATCGAACCCGCGATTATTTATTTGGGTGCCAGTTGCTCTAACAAGGAGGCTAAAGACCATGGCCTCTAGCGTGTGTCGGTTGAGCACCATTTAAGGTCAGAGGAGTGAGGTTTTACCTGCATAGCACTTCGCTAGCTGGCTTCCATTACACTCACCCCCCCTAAACCTCACGTCGATCCCAGACGAGCCCCTACGTGTAGCCCACTGGTCCTACTGCACCCAACCCGGTCTGAGCTGGGATTGAACCAGCGATTCTTTGCATGGGAGTCGGTTGCTATAACAAGAAGGCCAAATAACATGTCCTCTCGCATCGGTCGCTACAGCACTTTTTGAGGTCAGAGGAGCGAGGTTTACCAGCACAACACTTCGCTAGCTGGCCTCTGTTGCAAGTGAAAGGAGTCGGGGTGGATGGGGGAGTTTCATCAAAAAACGAGGATGACTAAGATAAAGGAGGCGGACATTTGAAGTGCATCTGATTGGTTAGTGATTGATGATGTGAGACGTGATCCTCTCGTAATTGGTTCATAAAACTTCACACAGAGAGGTATGCTTTAAATGCTATGGTTTTGATAAGAAAAAAAAAAAACATTATTTTATAGTTTTAGCATTATACGTTTCTCAGGCAAAAACTACATGCTGTATGCAAAATAGCCCCTATTTGTTTTTACACCATTGAAAATTCAACAATTTACTCAGAGCCAAACTGAGATCCAAATATCTCAGGGACAGAAACATATAGGGCCTTATATATTGTATCTTATATATTGTATCTTATATATATATATATATATATATATATATATATATATATATATATATATATATATATATATATATATATATATATATATATATATATATATATATATATATATAAAAGAAGGTAAGACATACTTCTCAGGTTACAAGCTTGCAAATAAGTGAATCAGTGCGAAACTTATTTCATTAACAGAAACAGACCTAATCTCTGTTAAACAAAATATCAATAGTGATGTCATTTTCCTAAAGTCGTTTTTGGCTTCAAGACTTGAAATTTGGTTTAATTTAATACAAGCTTGGTGAAATTTAGTTTCATTTAAGCCCAAATGTCACTCAAGCATTTCCCCTCACCTGCAAATGCACTAGTGCTCCCATGCGCCCAGCAGGAGCCGCAGTACTGAGGTATATGTTGGTTGCGTGTAGTGCTGACGTAGTTGACGCCTTTGATGTTTCTCCAGTCCCACTCTTTGGGGAGCTCTTTCAAATTCATAGACTCATAAGGACGTGGTCCAGTCCTGTAAAATGCACACAAAAAAAGTTGAACAATCACAATCTTGCAATAAAACCGTCTTGTCAAAACTGTCTTGCATTCACAACAAGCAGCAAGAGGCCATGAAGGAAACCCAGCACAAAACCTCATGCACAGGCCACCTGCTCTTCAGTTAGCATCCAAAAAAAAAAAAAGGGAAATAAACCTTGAGGGCATGACATTTATACACAAATGAAGCAGGTGTCAAACGGTCGCATGATGGCTACCTTTTCACCACTCTGCTGTGTTTTTCTCTTAATAATTTCATGCGTTGAATTGCCATGATGTGAGTTGCCTGCTGTAAACTGGGCGACAGTGGAGCCAGAAATGAATAAATAAAATGAGATGACCAAAAAGAAAAATAATGCATTACACTGGAAATCAATAATCTGTTTAAGTGAATTGCATTGTGGGATGCAGTACACTGTGGCCAATACTTAACATTTTGCCAAATAATTTTAAAGCAGAAATATTCAAATATAAATTTGTTAACAAATAGTACATAGGAGCCAGGATAAAATTGTTCACATTATCAAATTAGGAACAATAAATAATAACTTCTAGTTGATCATTTGGTTTCAGAAGTCGCTTATATGAAAGGCAAAATAACCCAAACAAACTAAAATATGACCATGCCTTGGTTTTTAAGAAAGCGTTCTTGCAGGGCTTCTTTGGATTCATCTTCAATGCCTCCTCCTCCATCTTACTCCAGACATGCTCAATAATGTTCATGTCTGGTGACTGAGGTGGCCAATCCTGGAGCATCTTGACCTTCTCTGCTTTCAGGAACTTTGATGTGGAGGCTGAAGTATGAGAAGGAGCGCTATCCTGCTGAAGAATTTGCCCTCTCCTGTGGTTTGTAATGTAATGTGCAGCACAATTGTCTTGACACCTCAGGCTGTTGATGTTGCCATCCACTCTGCAGATCTCTCACACATCCCCATACTGAATATAACCCCAAACCATGATTTTTCCTTCACCAAACTTGACTGATTTCAATGAGAATCTTGGGTGCATGAGGGTTCCAGTAGGTCTTCTGCAGTATTTGTGATGATTGGGATGCTGTTCAACAGATGATTAATTGGAAAAATCTACCTTCTGCCACTTTTCCAAATAATCAACTAGAAGTCAAGTTATTATTTGTCGCTCTTACAACTGGGATCAACGACTAAGACCTTTGGTAGTGTACATTCATAAATATCCACAACAGGAAATACATTAGCATAGAGCTTCCAGAAAATAATTTTATATTAGACAGTATTTTTCCTACAGTACTTACAAACCTATAACAGAAAAAAGACCAATATTTAAAATATTTATTACACTATTTAGTACAGTTTAAACACATTAACTAACTAAACCGAGTTATAAAAACTGCAGATACATAGACAACAATCATAGGCTCAACAGTGTTTATAACTAGCCTGGCTTAGAACAAAAACATACGATACCGAAATGCTGTCTAAGTAGGGAGTTCGCTATATAGCCTACTGAAACACCGCCCTAGAGTCGGATTTCTTGCACTTGTCAGATAGACTTCAAAACAGTGTAGATACGTTTCAAGAAGTTCAAAAAAAAGTAATAAACGTGTCATACTTCACTCCCTGTAGATTTCTCCTCGGCTGGGGCTTGTAGCAGGGCTCGTTCTCGTTAAAATACCGTCCGGCGAAAACCCCCGACAGCGTAAACAGATAAAAGAGCAGCACGCGAGCCATGTTGAATCTCGGGTGGTCATATGATCATCACACGGGGCTGCACTGCGGGTTTATTCTGCCTGTCTGCCTGGAGGCGTGGAGGAAACATCGAAACTAACTTTCTTATTGGCCGAAGATCCGCTAAGAAGAAAAAAGTCGCTTGCTAATATTTCAGGCGCAGTCTTGCCTTAACTGACGGTAAAATTGACGGTGCACGGGAAGTCGAAACCCGCAGGTAAAACCCATTGAGATCTTCTGTTTCGGAAACAGAGAACGGAACAAGGGGTATTTCGTCATAAAAGGTCAGCGAACCGTATCTTTTTTGCTGGGCAACACCCACCGATATAACTTAGGCCTACAGTAAACATTTGAAGTAGATCCAAATATTTGATGAAAGTTGTCCTAAAACTAATCAACAACACATATTTCTTGTCATGGGACAATTTTGAAAAACTTTTTCCATCCACTTCAAATGTTTACTACTGTATATTAGAGACTGTAATGCCATCGTATGGAGCTGTGGCATTATCCATAAATAAACTGTATGTATTCAACTTAAACACTGGGTTAAAAGATGGCATGTTAATATTTATTTTAATTATATTTCTATTCAGCTTTATTTTATTATTATTTTAATGGAATTTCAATACTTTAAAAACTAACTAAATAAGAATAATACATTTTTAGTTATTTCCTAAGGCAACATTTCTAATTTTGGTTACTTTTTAAAAAACTTTTAATTATTAACATTTTATTTCAGCTTAATTTCAATGAACCAACGTGAATTTTATTAGATTAGGTGGTCCACAAAGATAACCCAACTATACACTCATTGATATACACTCATCGGCCACTTTATTAGGTACACCTGTTATTATATTAATAAGTATTTGCAATATTTTCAGATATTTTGTGTCAACTTTTCCAACTGACACACAAGAGTTAATGCATCCTTGCCAAATAAAAGTATAATTTTAAAAATATATACTTACCGGCCACTTTATTAGGTACACCTGTCCAACTTCTCGTTAACGCAAATTTATAATCAGCAAATCAACATGGCAGCAACTCAACACCTTAAGGCATGTTAACATGGTCAAGACGATCTACTGCAGTTCAATCAGAGCATCAGAATGGGGAAGAAAGGTGATTTAAGTGACTTTGAATGTGGCATGGGTGTTGGTGCCAGCCGGGATGGTCTGAGTATTTCAAAAACTGCTGATCTACTGGGGTTTTCACGCACAACCATCTCTAGGGTTTACAGACAATGGCCCGAAACAGAGAAAATATCCAGTGAGCAGCAGTTCTGTGTGTCAGAGGAGAATGGCCAGACTGGTCAAGCTAATAGAAAGACAACGGTTACTCAAATAACCACTTGTTACAACAAAGGTATGCAGATGAGCATCTCTGAACGCAGCGAAAGCGTGAATCATCTCAGACTGGTTTCTTGAACACGACAATGAATTCACTGTACTCAAATGGCCTCCACAGTCACCAGATCTCAATCCAATAGAGCACCTTTGGGATGTGGTGAAACGGGAGATTTGCATCATGGATGTGCAGCTGACAAATCTGCCGCAACTGCGTGATGCTATCATGTCAATATGGACCAAAATATTTCCAGTACCTTGTTGAATCTATGCCACGAAGGATTAAGGCAGTTCTGAAGGCAAAAGGAGGTCCAAACCAGTACTAGTAAGGTGTACCTAATAAAGTGGCCGGTGAGTGTATATCCACAACAAAATAACCTATGAGACAGTATTTTCCCAACAGTATACTTAGATTTTTTTTTATTATACTTTAACCCTTTTAGAGCAGTTTTCATGTATGTTACATTACTAAACTTTTAAAAACTGGAGATACCTTGACTAAAAACTAAACATATACAGAAATATTGATTGAAATTTAGCTGAAATAAAATGTTAATAATTAAAAGTAAAAAATGAAAAAAAAAAATAGAAATATTGCCTTAAACTAACTTAAAATATATATAATGGGCGTCACGGTATAATAGCACGATCGCCTCACGCAAGAAAGGTCGCTGGTTCGAGCCTCGGCTGGGTCAGTTGGCATTTCTGTGTGGAGTTTGCATGTTCTCCCCATGTTCACGAGGGTTTCATCCGTGTGCTCCGGTTTCCCCCACAGTCCAAAAACATGTGCTACAGGTGAACTGAATAAACTAAATTGTCTGTAGTGTATGTCTGAATGCAAGAGTGTATGGGTGTTTCCCAGTGTTGGGTAGCGGCTGGTAGGGCATCCGCTTTGTAAAACATATAAGTGGATAAGTTGGTGGTTCATTCCACTGTGGCAACCCCTGATTAATAAAGGGACTAAGCCGAAAAGAAAATAAATGAATATTTTTACTTAGTTTAATAAGGCAACATTTCTAACTTTTTTTAAACTTAATTTCTATCAACCAATATGAATTTTAATAGATCAGGTGGTCCACAAAGATTAAAATACAGAATTAAGCATGTTTATGGCTTTATACATGTCTAAAAATATTTACAGGTCATAAATATGATATAATCCATGTTTGCTTTTCATCTGATGGTCAAAGTCCATGTTAATTTCTTTTTACACAGTCTGCGACATCTGAGCGCAGGTAAGTATATTCTCATCTATTTTGACGTACTTCTAGAACTTTGTCGTTATTTAACAGCACTGACATTTGTAAAAATTCATAGAGGGCAATAGTAGCACTATAGTAGTAGGTATTTTATATGCTATGTTATTTTATTATAGCAGCATATGGTATTTTTATTTTATTCCATCCGATGCCACGACATTTCCTGATACTGCCACAGTAAGCGAAAGAAATTGGTTTAATAACTCAACATGCATGGTATTGTACATTCTTTAGATAATACACGAGTTGATTATAATGTTATTGCTTATGTGAAATATAATTTTCTAATGCAAATCTTTCAGTTGTTATCACTGTGCTTGCAGCCGTATCTGCATCCACTGATAATGAGCCTAAATGTAAGAACTAATGTAGTAAATAAAAATGTACTTTGCAGTAGTTTTGCTTGAGATGCACGTTCATGCTATCATCTGTTTCAGTTTACCCTCCAAAAGCAACTAGTTAGCAGCTGTTATCCATGTGAGCGGATGTGATGGCAGAACAAAGTCCAGCCAAAAAAGTTAAATGTCAAGTCAAGGGTTTCCTTTCTGAAGTGAGCCCTATAAAAAACACAAAGGCGCCATACTTTGATGCCATTCTTCAGCATGAAGGAGAACGCAGCAAAATTGTGTCTTTTAGACCAGAGGATCACATGCACTTCCACAATGCTGAAAGCACGCGGTAAGTCTTTTCTCACTGCAATACATTTTTTTTATATAGATCTGCAATTACATGCCAAAAACTATAGTGATTTAAAGTAAGTAATATAGTCTTTTTGAACCAGATACTATAGTGAAGTGTTTCATACTGTATACACTTCCTGACAAAAGTCTTGTCGTCGATCCCAGTTGTAAGAGCAACAAACAATAACTTGACTTCTAGTTGATCATTTGGAAAAGTGGCAGAAGGTAGATTTTTCTAATGAATTATCTGTTGAAATGCAGCCCAATTGTCACAAATACTGCAGCA
Organism: Danio aesculapii; assembly: GCF_903798145.1. NCBI lineage: Eukaryota > Metazoa > Chordata > Actinopteri > Cypriniformes > Danionidae > Danio > Danio aesculapii. The sequence goes on along the minus strand of NC_079440.1, from coordinate 52,423,877 downwards.
GACCTATTGGAACCCACAAGGACCCAAGATTCTTAAAGAAATCAGTCAAGTTTGGTAAAGAAAAAAATCATGGTTTGGACTTACATTCAGTATGCGTTCCTTCTCATACTTCAGCCTCCACATCAAAGTTCCTAAAAGTAGAGAAGGTCAAGATGCTCCTGGATTGGCCAGCCCAGTCACCAGACATGAACATTATTGAGCATGTCTGGGGTAAGATGGAGGAGGGATTGAAGATGAATCCAAAGAATCTTGATGAACTCTAGGAGTCCTGCAAGAACGCTTTCTTTGCCATTCCAGAAGACTTTATTAATAAGTTATTTGAGTTATTGCAGAGATGTATGGATGCAGTCCTCCAAGCTCATGGGAGTCATACACAATATTAATTCTGTTTCCACTGCAGCATGACTTTATATTCTATACTGTACATTATTTCTGTTAAATGACAAGACTTTTGTCTAAGCAAAGTCAGATCTTACAGTCCTAATTAAATAAAAAACTATTAAAAGTCATATTTTATTTAGGTAAAATAAGCATAATCTAGAGGCCTTTGCCTTTTATATGAGCCACTTCTGATAACAAATGATCAACTAGAAATCAAGTTATTATTTGTTGTTATTAAACTTGAAAAGACGACAAGACTTTTGTCAGGTAGTGTATAATATAGTATCTATAGATCTTTGTTTACGAATGCTACTGCATATGGATAACTGTATTAAACACTGTAGTACACTTAAACTGTGCTGTATTGTAGTATAATATACCATATAGTTGTAGAAAACAATTTTGGTCATTTGTTTATATTACTATAGTTGTTGTATTACCATACAGAATCATTACAACAGGTTAATTCACCTGTTTTACTATAGTATAGTAAGATTTACTACAATTCTTACTATGAAATACTGTAGTATTTGTCATTTAACAGTCAGTTACACAGCCAAATTATTCAACCACCAACTAATTACATTTGTAAATGACATTGAATGGTTTGTGTAGGAGTCTGGTGACACTAGAAGATGTCGTATTACAGCGGTCTAAGGAGTCCAGCAGAAAAATGAATGTGTTTTACACACACAGCTCCAAAATGTCCTGCGTTCGCAACCTGAGAGAAGCTTTCAAACAAACAAAGTCTGCTGGACCACGAGATCTACAGGTGTCTGAACTTCTAAATCGGGATTCAAAACCAAATAAGGTTGGTAGTCAATAGTTATTCATTATTACTGTCACAAAGTGCACAAAAAATATGTTGTGGGTTGCATTTTTTGGCTACTTTTATAGCATGACGTGGCCAGCAAAATTGTTATTTCTCATGAATATAAAATTAAAACTGAATTGTTTATTAATTGACATTGATCCCAGAAAACATACCTGGCAACCCTGCAAGTGAGCAAGTAAAAGATTCTGATGGGCGTCACTATTAAATGAGTGAAACTTGAGAGAAAAGTACGTAGAAGTGTTGCTTGGTGTTTTGAAAGTCAGTTGGTATATTTGAACACGTATACGGTATCTAAAAGTTTGTGTATCACATAATATTAGAGATGATCTGGTCAACCTTTCCTTTTGTGGGAATCCAGACTCAGATTAGACATGGGAAAGATACTTAAAATATTTAGCAGTCCCTTGGGGCAGGTTTTGAGTTGCCATTGGACTAGAAATTTTTCTTGGATCTGGCAACCCTGTAGGGCATAAACATTTTTCCTAATCTGTAATTAAAGCTTCATTTGAATTGAAAAGTTTTTCTTATAAATATGTTAGAAACTTACATTATATAAAATAATTGGTCATAAATTCCTTTCTGAACGAATCAGTTCTTTTGAACAAATCGAATGATTCAATGACTCAATCATTAAGACAGTGACTTGCTGCCATCTACTTGCAGTTTGTGTTCATCTTTTGTTTAAAGGCATAATTCGTCTCTCCCCCATTTAATATTTTCATCTGAAACAGATAGATATAGATTTTAACATGTATATTGTATCTAAAAGTATGTGTATCACATAATATTAGAGAAACCTTTTCCTATGTGGGAAACCAGACTTAGATTGGACGTCAGAAAAAAATGGGCCACTTAGCAGTCCTTAAGGCAGGTTTTGAGTTGCCATCGGACTGGAAATTTTTCTTGGACCTGGCAACCCTGTAGGGCATAAATATTTTTCCCAATTTGTAATCAAAGCTTCATTTGAATTGAAAAGTTTTTCTTATAAATATGTTAGACACTCACATTATATAATATAATCGGTCATAAATTCCTTTCTGAACGAGTCAGTTCTTTTGAACAAATCGAATGATTCAATGACTCAATCATTAAGACAGTGACTTGCTGCCATCTACTTGCAGTTTGTGTTCATCTTTTGTTTAAAAGCATAATTCGTCTCTCCCCCATTTTATATTTTCATCTGAAACAGATAGATATACATTGTAACATGTATATTGTATCTAAAAGTTTGTGTATCACGATATTAGAGAAACTTTTTTCTATGTGGGAATCCAGAATTGGACCTGGCAACCCTGCAGGGCATAAATATTTTTCCCAATTTGTAATCAAAGCTTCATTTGAATTGAAAAGTTTTTCTTATAAAGATGTTAGAAACTCACATTATATAATATAATCGGTCATAAATTCCTTTCTGAATCAATCAGTTCTTTTTGAACAAATCAAATGATTCAACGACTCTTTCATTAAGACAGTGACTGCGTACTTTATTTCTCAATTGCAATCTTTGAACAGATTCTTTAACAAAATCTAAAATAATTGTAATTATTTTTTACAATTATTTTTAAATAATTGCAATTATTTAAAAGATTACATCTTTTATTTTCTGCAAATTGCACAGGTCAACATTAACGTGAAGATCATCCAAGAGGTGTGCAAAGGAAACTACGTTGTCTGGGATGGACGCTACCTTCCTAAAACTAATTATATAGTAGCGGACACTACAGGATCCATCAGCCTGACGGTCTGGTGTGAATGCAACATTATCGTCGGAGACTGGTACAACATCACAAACGTCTCAGTGAAAGAGTTTAGGGGCAAAACAACTCTATCCACCACTAGAAACACACAAATCCTCAAAATCCCATCTCGAGGGACAGCGGCTGCTTCTGAAGTGCCAACGCAGACTATAAAATGTGACATCAATGGTGCAAATATTAAAAGTGTCGTCGTTTGTCCGCATTCACATGAACTCAAAGCTGTGACATCATCAGAATCCACTGTCTATTGTCTCTCATGCAACACATATTACAAAACCACTGCCATTGTCTCAAAGTTTAGTGGTCATCTGAATCTTAAAGCAGAATCAGGGAAGGTTGTGAGGGCCAGGATTGAAGATGAGCTGATCAAATCAGTGGTCAAAGTGGAGGATGCTTCGTCACCACAGGACATCATTCAGAGATTAATTGAGCTGCCGCCCATGCAGATTACCATCCGTGAGAGCAACATTGTGAAGGTTGAAAATGTTCCTAATAACACTGAAATCAAGGCTGAAGCTGAAGCAGAGATTCCGATTAAAATGGAGCCTGTGGAAGAATCTGATGACCTCTGTTCACCACCAGACCATGGGGTTTTATTCAGTTCACAATCCAGAAAAAGACCATCTACTGATTGAATCTGATCATCGAAGATCACAACTTAAATATTTCAGTTACCGAACAGTACAAGAAACAAAAACATACCAATTATATGCAGCATTTTCCTAATGAAAATTAACAGTTTTATACACCCTGCTGAAAAAAAAAACAGCTTAAACCAGCCTGGTTTTAGAGGGGTTTTGGCCGAAAATGACCAGTTACAACCAGCTTGACCTGCCTGGTTTAAGCTGGACATAGCTGGTTTTGGCTGGGCTCCCAGCCTGGCTAGCCTGGTCAAGCTAGTTCAAGCTGGTCATCTATCAGCCTGACCAGCTAAGACCAAGCTGGAAATGGCTGGAAACCAGCCTGGAAGTGGCCAAAACTCCTCTAAAACCAGACTGGTCGTAAGCTGATTTAAGCAGTTTTTTTTCAGTAGGGGAGCATACATATAAAAATAAAAACTTTAAATATAAACCATAGCAGGCTAATCAAAGATAAAGTCTTGTTCAGGTATGTTAACCGTAGTTTAACCCATGGCATTGTAGTAACTACAAAACGTTACAAATAGTAGTCAATGCACCCATCCCCAAAAAAAAACCATGGTGAATGCCATTTTAATATATTAAACCTGTGGATATTTTTCATAAGAGTTGGCACAGCATATGCTAACCAGAGTAGTTAATGCTTTTCTAAATTAGTTACCACACATTACATTAAAGCACAAGGCTAGGTAATTATTATGTCTGATGATATTTGTTATTAACTTCAATGGATTAATGTGTGCTTTTCAAACTGATAGGTTACAATAACCCCTAGGAGTGTATTTCACAGACATGTATTTATTTTTTACTTTAAAATGTTAGAATGATAAAGAGACAACTGTTTATCAATATGTTGAGTAATAACATTTATACAGTCTTACCGTTATAACCAGCATTTCCAGGGCAGCCATAGTGCTGAAGTGGCCTTTAGTAATCTTCTGCCAAAGAGAAAGTTCCTCAGTGACTGAAAACAGGGCCAGAATGTCCTTTAATGATCATTTTATTGAGCTCAAACTGTTTTACGCGGTAAAATGTTGTTTCTTTCCTGACAGCAAAAGGGCGTCATCTCAAAATCTATTTTATACGGTCTATGCTCAAAATTAATGGTGAATGACGACGCTACCCTACTAAAAAAACAGCTTAAACCAGCCTAGGCTGGTTGGCTGGTTTTAGCTGGTCGACCAGCCTGGTTTTAGAGGGGTTTTGGCCATTTCCAGCCTGGTCTTAGCTGGTGAGGCTGGGTGATGACCAGCTAAAACCAGCTTGACCAGCCTAGCCAGGGTGGGAGCCCAGCCTAAACCAGCTATGTCCAGCTTAAACCAGGCTGGTCAGGCTGGTTTTAGCTGGTCATTTTCCAGCCTGACCAGCTAAGACCAGGCTGGAAATGGCTGAAAACCAGCCAGGAAATGGCCAAAACCCCTCTAAAACCAGGCTGGTCAACCAGCTAAAACCAGCCAACCAACCTAGGCTGGTTTAAGCTGGATTTTTCAGCAGGGTATCGTTACACCGGCAGGTTACATTCAAATGTGTTATTTTTTGCCGAACACACAATACATAAAATAGTATTTACAACATATATCAAATATTTGTTGTTGCTAAGCTTACCATATGGACAAAAAACTACGAGGGTTCTCACTGCTCTGAGGGGAACCATTAATTTAAAGGCGCAATGTGTAGGATTTTTCATTAAAATAAGCACAAAACCCCCACTTTAAGAGTGTTATTTGCTGACCAATGTAAGTAGACCTACTTACCGCATCTCAAATGTCCAAAGAATATTGAAATCCAGAGAAATTAGCCATTTTAACAAGTGACAGACCGTCTCGCCGTCACTAATCTGATGTCACAAACTCATGATTTCAGGTTTTGCTTTGTAAAAAAAAACAGGGTTGATATGATTCATAATGATTGGTTGTTAAATATTCTGATATGTGCCAATGTTTTACCATTGTAGTTTTACATTGCTAATAAATGATAAATTTCAAATTACAAAGTTCAAAACAATTTACACAAACCCATTCTTTAAGATGTAGCTGTTGGTCAGTATTGTGCCTGTCAGTGTTGTGGATTTTAAGGTTTTACATTATGTTGTGTTTTATTTATAACCATTTGTGATGCGTTTCTTGAAATAAAACCCTATAAATTATCTCAGATCCTGTTGATTCTATGGTATCTCTGAACACAAATAACATTAAGAACAACACAAGGACCATCATTCTTTCAAACATTTACTCTGAAAAGATTTCATCATTCACAATCCATATTCTTCACCTGCCACACTAACAAAATTGGCATCAAAAGTGGATTTTGCTGTCAGCACTCATTTAGTGCCAAAAAACATCACCTAACGAAGACGATTGTGTCATCAATTTATGTCTGGAATGAAAATCAAATGATTGCGTTAAACATTTTATGATCGGGAAAAAAAGCAACATCATTTGCAGAGAAATATTTCATGTGCCTCCTCCCATTCCTGAAACATTTCTTGATGGCAACTACAAACTGTGAACGAGTACATTACAAAACATTGAGACGATCTTGTACTTTTATTTCATATTTCATTCATAACCGTGCATACAGGGCTCTTTTTTATTATTTTGTACTTCAGATGGAGAAGAGGAAGGAGTGTTTGAGTCTAATGGATGCAACGTTTGCCCAAGGCGTGATTAATATTAAACTTTTTTTTTTTTTAGTGGTTAAGAACAGCCTGTACTGATCTCAGACCAGTCTCCTCCTTTTGCAGTCTCTCTCCATCTGATCTTCAGATGCAGTTTTGACAGTTGCGACACCCAATGGAGACACAGAGTTGAGCAGGGGGTCTTCAGACGCTTGTCCGAACAGAGACAAGAGCAGAGCAACACCGAAACCTGTGGCTCGCTCGCCCTGATGATACACAGTGAGAAGTTATGAAGGATTCCTGGAGAAACATGGAATATTTTGATTGATGATCAGTGTTTACTTACAGCGTGGACAGGTGAAGCGATGTCTACATGCACCCAAACACCCGGCCAATCAAAGCCCAGATGAGAGGCGATGAAGAGGCCAGCGCAGGAGCTCTGAGCATTCTCACGGTCCTGTGGACACAGACAATGTTTGCTTGTTATGCATGACTATTATAATCATTATTATTATTATTTATTTTTTTACACCTAAGATTTTTTCAATTCAAGAACTAAATGAAAACCTGAAATTAAAATGCAAAAATATATATTTTTAAAATTATTATCTATCTATCCATCCATCCATCATCTATTTATCTAATCAATCCATTCCATCCACCCATCCATCAATTATATCCTTCCAATCTATCCACACAACCCAACCCAATCTATCCAATCAATCAATCAATCAATCCATACCAATTAATCCATCTATCCAATCAATCTATCCAACTGATCCATCCAATCAATTCATCTATCCAACACAATTCATCCAATGCAATCCATCCCATCCATCCATCCACCCATCCAATCAATCATTCAAACAATCAATCAAATCAATCCTATCCAATAAATCGATCCCAATCCATAAATCCAGTCAATCAATCAAATCAATCCAATCAAACCAAAAAATACTATCCATCCAATCAATTAATACATCGGTCCAATCATTGCATCTATCCATCCATCCAATCAATCCAATCCATGCATGCCACCATTCTAATCCATCCACCCAATTTATCCACCCATCCAATCTAATCCATCCATCCACCCATCCATCCCATACAAAAAGGCAAATAAAAAAGGGAAAATAAATAGGAAAAAATAAAGTAAAATTAAACTAAAAAAGGAGTAAAAAAAATAATTAAAAATAAAAAAATATTCAACAGTTATTAAAGTACAATTCTTTACTATTATTATTATTAACAACAACGAATAAAAAATAAAGCTAACTAAAAGCAAAAAAGTCAAATTAAATAGTCTCTTACAGTAAACTATTAATATGCACTGCTGACTACGCACAATTACATCCCATCAGAGTAGTGAACATTTGTGTATGCAAAAAAAAATGTTTTAAAAAAATCCCTGTTCTCTTTAAACCTTTCAGCAGTTTGTGATATCAGGTCTCACCGCCACAGAGTTCTTCATGTCTGCAAGAGCGGAGGTGAATTCACTGAAGTGCAGCTCTGGGCAGTAAACCAGAGGATGAGCCAGATCTCCACTGCTGCGTCCGGCGCGCACACATGCTGATTCCCACTGCTCACTGTTGGTCATCACTGCTGCATGATGCTTCCCTGTGGAGATTCCCTATAACACACACACAGTAAACATGTTTTCATGCGCCTGACAATTTGGAGATTTGGGCTTTTCATAAAGATGTTTATTTAGTCTAATGTATTGAAAGATTTTAATTACAATACATATTAATACAATACATTTGAGGCAGCTTTGTTTGTTTTTATGGAATGTTTTTTTCCTCCATAAATCTTAATTTCTGCATCACTTATGTACACCAAAGTGCACAGGTTTATTCATTTCTGTATTAAGATTTTTACTGAAGGAGGTTATTATATCATAATAATAAGTATTTGCAATATTTTCAGACATTGTGTGTCAACTTTTCACGCAAAACCATCTCTAGGGTTTGCAGAGAATCATCTGAAAAAAAAAAAGAAAATATCCATTGAGTGGTAGTTCTGTGAGCGCAAATGCCTTGATGTCAGAGGTCAGAGGAGAATGGCCAGACTGGTTCAAGCTGATAGACATCAGTAACTCAAATAACCACTCGTTACAACCGTAGCATGCAGAGCATCTCGAAACGCACAACACTTTGAACCTTGAGGTGGATGGGCTACAGCAGCAGAAGTCCACACCGGGTGCCACTCCTGTCAGCTAAGAACAGGAAACTGAGTCTACAATTCACACAGGCTCACCAAACTTGGACAATAGAAGATTGGAAAAACATTGCTAATGCATTCTAATGAGTCTCGATTTCTGTTCATTCGGGTTGGTAGGGTCAGAATTAGGCATCAACAACATGAAAGCATGGATCCATCTTGCCTTGTATCAATGGTTCAGGCTGGTAATGGTGTAATGGTGTGGGGGATATTTTCTTGGCACACTTTGGGCCCATTAGTACCAATTGAGCATCGTGTCAATGTCACAGCCTACCCGAGTATTGTTGCTGACCATGTCCATCCCTTTATGACCACAGTGTACCCATCTTCTGATGGCTACTTCCAGCAGGATAAGGCGCCATGTCAAAGCGCGAATCCTCACAGACTTGTTTCTTGAACATGACAATGAGTTCACTGTACTTAAATGGCCTCCACAGTCACCAGAGCTCAATCCAATAGAGCACCTTTGGTATGTGGTGGAACAGGCGTTTCGCATCATTAATGTGCAGCTGACGAATCTGCAGCAACTGCATGATGCTTTTATGTCAATATGGACCAAAATCTGAGGAAAATTTCTAGTACAATGTTGAATATATGCCACGAAGGATTAAGACAGTTCTGGCAGCAAACGGTACTAGTAAGGTGTACCTAATAAAGTGGCCAGTGAGTATATCACACTATATACAATACATCACAATATTCTCCAGTGACTAAGACACATGACAAAGTGATTCACTCTTTTAGAAAAGAAAGAAGGCATCACATGATTATAAGCACATGACTACTAACTCAAAATGTCACGGTTTTGCCAAGATCCAAAGTGCAGCAGCTATAAAGTAGTAGAAACCGCTGTCTCTCTGTTGAAGAGAGAAGTGCTTTGCATTCTGGATTTCCTCCAGTTGCTCCTGATGTCATGTGACACTTTTATTTCTCTTTTTACACTTGGCTGGAAAAACAATCTGGCCCACATCCACCAGATATCAATATATAGCAGATCTTGTTCTCACTCAAACATGTCAAGACTTGCTTTTTGAACAACTGCTGTGAAATTTAACATCGAACTTTAAAATGGTCTTTTAAAGGAATATCTCACCCAAGAATTAACATTTACTACTTTGGGTGAACTATGCTTTTAAGTAGGGCTGAGTGATTAATACAAAATAAATTATACTTCTGATGATATTTATATCAGGTCAAGACAAAAGGTAAAACAATATCATTCTGACTTTAATTTGAATCAAATTTACTTTTATCCATAACATTATACATTCAGATAATCATAGATAAAAACCACACATAAAAACTCATTACCATGTTAAAATACAATTGATGTTTCGATAATATCTGTATACAAATAAAATGTATGTATATACTAAAAAGGCATATGCATATCTCCCAATCCTTTCACAATATACCACAGAGCAACTACTGCAGTAAATCTAGGAGTAACTTTTCTAGCCCTACTCTTTGGAGGTGGATACGTGCCTGATTTGGGACCAGTCTGCATGTATGCAAACCTAAACCCTTTGCGCTATGAAGTAGGGGCTGAACGACTTTAGATTTATGGAAGTTGACTTTTAGGTTATTAAAGTTGAGTCGGTGTCAACTAGTGGCTAATGATGTCATCAACATAAGATTTGCACAATTTGTAATTTATCTGCAGAAGAAATATATTCATATGCTGTTTGACAACTCATAACATGCTGCACAATCAATGCAACATTGACAGTGCATTTGTTTCGCAATAGAATTAGTCATTGGTAATGCCAACAGTTCATTTTGTTAACAACGCAACATTAGATGCTTCAAAAGATGCTTCTGATTTTGATTAGAACAGGCTAAATTTAGTCCAAAAATGCAGTCAACACATTAATCACTGCACGTTCTATTAAGAATGTAATAACAACAAACATTTTATTGCAACGGTAGCTCAGTGGTTAGCATTGTCACTTTACAGCAAAAAGGTTGCTGGTTTGAGTCCTGGCTGGGCCAGTAGGCATTTCTGTGTGGAGTCTGCATGTTCTCCCTGTGTTTCCTCCAGGTGCTTCGGTTTCCCCCACAGTCCAAAGACATGCGGTATAGGTGAATTGAATGAACTAAATTGGTCATAGTGTGTGTGTGTGTGTGTGTGTGTGTGTGTGTGTGTGTGTGTGTGTGTGTGTGTGTGTGTGTGTGTGCGTGTGTGTAAGAGAAAATGGGTGTTTCACAGTACTGGGTTGCGGCTGGAAGGGTATCCACTGCGTAAAACATATGCCGAAATAGTTGGCGGTTCATTCCGTAGTGGCGACCCCCGATACTCAGGGACTAATCCGAAGGAAAATGAATAAATGTATGAATTTTAGTGCAAAAGTAATGTATGCCTTGTCAGCACATAGAACACCGATTCATGGCATGATGGCAAGTAACGCGCAAAAGACTGTAATGTCCTGCTCAGGCGCAAATTTACCGTTATGACAGTGCAGGTCAAAAGGATGCTCAAAATCTTGCTCAAGTCAGGCCTTGTTCACGGTTACTGGTTCATCTTGGTTATCAGATGTCTTCTCACTGAGTTCAGGTCAAAAATCTTCATCATAGCAGAGCATTAAAGTTGAATTGATCTTCGGTCAATATTTAGAAGCCTCTTAACTTCTTTGTTTTCCTCCTTTCTCTTTTTGATTATTTGTTGAAAAGTACATCAGTCATCGAAAGTTGTAAATAATTGTGCTATATAATTAGCATTGTCATTGAAAGCTTCATAATTTTATCAATGGAAAATTATATTGCAATAATTTTGGTTACCATATATTGCAGACCCCTACTGTAAATGCTTAAGTCTGTGAAATCAAAATTTACAAATGTTAATTTTGCTAGCGCATATTATTATTCTTTAGTTGAACATTTAGTCCATGCAAGTTAATCAACTCAAAAATTTACGGTTTGTTTTGATGATCTTCAATCCAATCTGACTCTGACCAATCCAATTCTGCATTTGGAGTGGTGTCAGTAGCTACGTTTCCATTCACCTATTTTTATGCACATTTTGGATATGCGCATAAACCATTGAAGGAAACGCCATATGCGAATAAATTTTTAAAATGCGCACAAAAAATATATATGAGCATAACTGAGTAGAATAAACGTTTTATTCGACAAGAAAATATGCGCATAAACTACGATGGAAACAATTTTACTGAACCAGTATGCGCATTAAAAAAAAGGTCATGTGATTTTGTTATGAGATCATGTGATGATAAAAATGTGTGTGAATGGACAAACCAGCAGGCTGAGCACATTGTAAAACATCTGAATGTTGTTTTGGTCATTCTAAAATGCCTTAGCGTTTAAGTATTAGTGTTATTATATTAATAATGACCTCCAGAATCAAGAGTGTCAGTGCTCCGCATTCATTGCGTGTCAGGATTTCCTTCTGAGGCGCAAGTCATATATTAAATGAAGAAAAGATTGACGCAGCTTCTCCTACTGCAGTAAATTCAGTTTTTACTGTTGATATTTGGCGCCAGTTAATCAGGAAGTGACGATTTTGTTCACATTGACTTGTTGGATGGAAACGCTGCTTTATTCGCACGTCTTTTATGTGATAATCCAGTTTTGCGCATAAAGTTAATTCGCATTTTTGGATGGAAACATAGCTGGTCAGATTGATGAATTCAGCCACAATATTCTTAGCCATGCCCCTTTTTACCTTTAGTTTGCTACAATAAGGCACAAAAAGAAAGCCCCGCCCGTAATCAATATTCAGTTTCAGCTGGAGGTGCATAAACATACTGAAATAAAAGTCTAAGCAAGTTCCAGTTCACGCAGATTTTAAGAAAAGCAATCAATCTCATTCAGAAGATGATCAGAAACGCACCTGAGCGCCGGTCAGTGTTGCCATGTCCAGTATGATGTCCGCTGACAGGTCTTTGCTTGCATACACCACCCCATCAGAGAGCACCAGCCTGCCTTCAGCATCAGTGTTGTTGATCTCTACTGTCCTGAGAGACAACGACGACCAACACACACACAGTTACTGCTGGTCTAGACACATTGAAGGTCAACCAATCAACACTTACTTTCCAGAGTAGAGAGTGTGAATGTCATCTGGTCGAGTGGCTGCAGGTCCCACGGAGTTCTCAGCCAGGCAGAAAACCGCATGAAGATTGTCCTTAAAGCCCTGAGACAAAACACATCACCGGAGATTTATACCAGAGCTAAGCTTACAGCTGGAATTAACACTCACTCACAGTCGGAGTCCTGGTTTAGGTTTTGACCAACAAACAGATTCCAATATCAAAACCGGAAAAAAAGGAGAAATAAAATAAAAATAAACAGAAATTGGAGGAAAAAAAACAGATGTCATGAGGAACCATCAAACATCATATAAGAAACCCTCACATAAACATTAAGGTTCAAAGGTTTGGGGTAAGTTAATTTCTTATATAAATGTATTCAGCAACAAAACATTAAATTGATCAAAAAACGACAGTAGATAATTGTAAGTGACAATGTAAGTGAAAAGGTTCGGAACACAGGAGATTCGCGAATTAATACTTTTTTTTTTTAAATGGTGGATTAATCTTACATTTGTAACGATTGCAGAGAGACGGACTTTGTGTCATTCAAATCACATGTATGAAAGCATTTAGGCTTTCCTGTAAAATATAATGACAGAAAAAATTTTATGAGTGAATCACTGAATCATGTATTGAAAATGAGACCTAAAAATAAATATGGGTTGTATAAATTATAATGTTAGCTTTATACATTTAGCGATATCAGCAACAGTAGTAGTAACAGTGAATTGCTCACAGTACTGAATATTTTTGTTTATTTTTATTCAGTTGATTATTTCTTCATTTTATTTTTTAATAAAATCACAGGTTCCAAGTTCTGTTTGTTAAAACCAAAAGTTTCTTGCAGTACCGTTTCTGTAATAAATGGAAATTAATGACATTTGTCTCCCCCCTTTTTGGCTAATCCGAAAAATGGTCTGATCTGTGACAAAAAACCCATAATGTGATCCGAGCCGTGAGATTTGTGATTCATTAGTGTTACAAAAGGTTTCCATTTCACTGTCTATTAATGAAAAAAAAAGTTTCCACAGAAATATTAATCAGTACAATGGTATCCAACATTGATATTAATAAGAATTTCTTCTTGAGCAAAAATGAATCATTATAACAATTACTAAAGACTGCCTCACTAAAAACCTGGAAAGATCCAGTTATAATTACATTGTTATAATTATAATAAATATTTTATCCTACTGCAGTAAAAATAAACAAATATATATATTATAAAAAGTACTAAATTCTTCAATATAAAAATACACAGCATAGAACAGAGCCCGAATGGTAGTGTGCAGAGACAAAGAACTTTGGTATTCTGATGTCCCAAAAACACTTACATGTGTTCAGTCATGAAACAAGACACCTGCCATAAACACAACATTAGATTGACACAGTGGATACATATTAACATACAGTGTAAAGGGTTTCAAGATGAGGGTTAGGATCTATCTCGTAGATAAGTTTAGAATCCAGTGATCTTTGGCTAGCAAAACGGTCAGAAGGATAAAATACCTGCTTAATAGTAGCTTTAAATGCTCCTAAAATGGCAGCAGCTCCTCCACAGTCTCTCTTCATCCCCGGCATTGTGGTCTTTAAGAAGACAGAGAGAGAAGAAGAAAACTATTCAAACTATACATACAAACTATAATAATGGGGTCATCTGAAAGGAATTCAAACTATAGTCTTACATGGTAGACATGCAAGAACGCAAATAAGATGCTCCTCTGATTCAATGTTTGACGCAAGATGTTAGTTGCAGAAGTAGTCATTGATATGAGCTTATAATTTAAAATTTGAACCATTATTGGTTACAAAAACACATTGATCCGCTTTATTAGACATGCATTATTCATCTGGTGGCTTATGGTGTGCTTTATGATGAGCATGGAAGAGACAGAGCCAAATTTTAAATGATTTAAAAAGAAAGTCATATACACATGACAGCTTGAGGGGCAGTAAATTGTGAAGTAATTTTCATTTTTAGGTGACCTTTTCTGTTAACATTAATAAAATCATTAAAAAGTATACCAAGTTCACACTGATTCATCAATTTCAGCCCTGATTTTCACTCGGCGGCAAATCTGTGCTCGTTCAAACATATTCATGCGTGTGAATGACTAAAAATGCGATCAGAGACAATCTGCAAAATATTTGTAAATATCTGGACCAATCAAGCTGTGTGAAAATGATCTGACTGGAAAACACATCAGGGATGAGCCTTAGCCAATGAGAGAGCAGGATAGAGGTCAGCAGAGAGTTCAGGGAGGAGTTATAAACCACATCATCAGAATAAACCAGCTTTACATTAAAATTAAACAAACATCTGCATGATCAGCCGCAGCACACCGCAAAATTATTTACGGACCAGTTTAATACGCTTCCATTTCTACACTTTATTGAACATGAACCCCTAGACATCACCTACAATAAATACTATATAATTGCAGGTTAACTACATTTACACATAATAAGTTTAACTGTTAAAAGCTTGTAATATTGGTAACTAATAACCTTAACGTAACTTAAGATGCTTTGAAACAATAATTATTGTGAAAAGCGCTATACAAATAAACCTCCAACTATTTTTTTTCCTCTCTGCACAACACACAAGCCTTTTTCCCTTAAAAGCTCTTTTTTTAAGCTTTTCTTTTGTTCTTTTTGGCCTTTTGCTGTAAATCAGTGTTCAAATCATTTCAAATATTTATTGCAGGGTATCATTTCTAGTCTTGCACGTGATCTTGAGTAATCTTATCATTTCTCATATGGGTTTGTGAGCCAGAGTTGTCAGTGACTGTTTTGTAGTTATGCAGTGTGTATCCTCCTGTGACTGATCCATCATGCAGTATGAACACAGCAGCAACTGAACGCTACCCTACATAGTCATGCAGTGTGAAAACAACAGGCAATCCCATGATTATGAAAATCATGCAGTGTGAACTTGGCATTATTGAGTGCTCGGACTAGGGCTGAACCATATATAATTTGAGCAACCATATCACAATGTGTATGTCACATCGCTGGATTAGATTATTTATTAAAGGTTAAAATATAAAGATATTATTAAATATGTATATTTAAACTATTTCTACAATGATGACCATGTTATTTTACATTTGATTGTTCAATTTCTGTACTTGAATACTGTTAAAATCCTATTAAAATCCATAATGCACTGTTTATTTATAATGCTTATATTATAAATTATATTTCTTTATATTCTTATATTTTTGCAGATGCAATGCATTGAAAAGACTTGATCATCCCACCCCCAATCTAAATTAATGAGATCTACCCAAATAGAGCTATGCAAATCATCTGCTGAAATTATATTCTTATCACGGCAAAACAAAATATTGCAATGCCAGATTTTACAGCTCTAGCTGCGCTCTAAATATATTTCAGCGCACTAGACTGTCATTGAAGTGTGATATTTACTTTGCCCTTGATGCTGAGTCCTCCGGTGTCATAGACAATGCCTTTGCCCACCCAGGCAATGGTCTGTGTGGCACCTGAAGGAGTGTGGCTGAGCACAGCCAAAGCAGGAGGATTCTGGGCCGCTTTACCAACTCCATAGATGCCTGAAGACAGAGCCATTTCACACACACATTTAAAAACGTGCACAGGAATCACAGTTGACCTTATATTCTGCATCTATGCATTTTCAGGGTAAAAGAACATGCACTGTCTCTTTAAGTGCTAGAAGTCATCTAGATGTACAAGCGCAAAATCAGCACTTCTAAATGAGCATCACTAATCTCGTGATGAGACTGCAAGCTCATCTCTTTCATCACACGTCAGAAAATGTTGCAATCTGCTGGCTTTTTAAAGCACAAGCTCAAGATTACCTCCAAAGCCTTTTTGTTTCAGTTCTTCTCCTCGAATTACAGTTGGAGTGATCCCCAAGTCATTTCCCACGATCTTGATTTCCTGCAAAATATTGCATTATTTAAATACACAAAGACATACATGCATACATAGCATTGTATCTGTTAAAGAAAAAAGGTAATTTTTGGCCCGTTTCCACTGAGTGGTACAGTACGGTTCGGTTTGGTACGCTTTTATGGCCGTTTCCACTGTCAAAAAGCGTACTGAACCGAACCGTACCACTTTTTCGGCACCCTTTCGAAAGGGTACCAAACACGAGAAAGGGTACCAAAAGGCGGAGCCACACGCACAGCTGAACGCTATTGGTTTACAGAGATACGTCATTCGCTTACGCAACAAGTCATTGAAAACAAAAAAAACGCCATGTTTGAAAAACACAGCGAGAGATTAAAGCGGAATTACAAATACATATAATAATAATGAGCCATGGTCAATCTAGGCTCAAACAAACCTTGTCGTCGTCTGGATGAACAGCCACAAATCCAAGAAGAGCAGATTTACCCTGTGCCCCGTAGTTTTTTACGAGCCAGTCTGAGGTGCGAGTGGTTTCGCTTTCTTGCTAGCGCTAACATTATATCTGAAATAACAAACTTCTTGAGCTGATGATAATAACCTGCGCTTGATTATTGACGTGCTTTTGAAACCCGATCCTGTCAGACACTGACAAACACGAGAGTGAAGCGAAGAAACAAAGGAGAAGCGGAAAAAAAAGGAGCACATTATTTTTCAGCAAACATGAACAAAATGCCATGTATAACTAACTTATTATCTTCACCTTTTGGACTATTATGAACTCAGAATGATGGAATTACTGTCGAACAGAGGCTGCATGTGCTGCTGAAGATTACAGACACAGATGAGAGGTTTTCACTGACTGTAGGCTATATTTTGTGTTGTTTTGAACCTAAATATTGACGAAATGTCTGCTATATGTAGTTCTTCTGTAGTTGGTCACATATCGGAGACTGTAAGGGGCTGTATGTGTTTATATATGTTCATTTATTTAGTTATTTAATATAATTACAGATGTTACAGTAGGCTGTTTCGCACTGTCATTGATCTGCAGTTATAATCAACTCATGTTCATAGAAAGGTTAGTAATAAACATTTCTACACAAGTATTTATGTGTATGAAGCATCTGTTTTATGAGAAGTGCTTCTCATATGATATGTAAATGACCTGTACAGCTTTATTGTAGACATTTCCTCGAGCGAGAATGACGTTGACTGAAACTTTCTGTCATACACCACGCCCACCAAAAGGGTACCCTTGTTAGTGGAAACGCAAGCCTGATAAAGATGACCCGTACCAAACCGAACCGTACCAGTCAGTGGAAACGAGCCATATATCTTAAAACGAACAAAAAATAAACAGGTCAACTACCTAAAAGAATTTTAAATGCTAAATAATAACCTCTTAAATGATTTAAAAAGAAAGTCATATACACATGACAGCCTGAGGGGGAGTAAATTGTGAAGTAATTTTTATTTTTAGGTGACCTTTTCTGTTAACATTAATAAAATCATAAAGTATACCAAGTTCACACTGATTTATCAATTTTAGCCCTGATTGGAGTGATGTATTTAACCTCTTATTTAAATTTCTTAATAAAATGATAACAGACTTTACAAAAAACTCAATATAATGCTTATGCAAACAATAAACAGCAAATGTCCACTTGTACTCATTTTTAGTGCTGCTGGCTTGAGATGCATGGCCTATTTACCGAGGTATAACAAAAAGAACACAAAAAATGCTCACACAATTTATAAATAACAAATTATATAGGAAATGTTACTGCGCCGTAACTTCCCAATTATTTTATACTTCGTTATAAAATGTAGCTATTGTGCATGGAAGAACAAAAAAAACTCTTTAACAGAGACATTAGGAAAAAAAAAAAAAAAAAAAAAAAGTACCTCCAGGAAGTCATCAGTGTTCATCTCGCTGCATGGAGTGTCCACGATTCGAGCAGCCAGACGAACTCCATCCGCTGCATTAGCAAGACACTGGAAACAACAAGAGACACACAAACATTAATGAACAAGTAACAAAAGTTTGAACCAGCTTAATCCTGGTCATATGGAGTGTGCTCTTTTCAGGTGAGTGGGTTTGACGAACCACCTGTGGGATACACGCTTTCCACTCTTATGCACCAGGCACTTCACAAAGTTCATGTACACTGTTCTCTCATTGGCAATTTGTTAGAAATACTACTATGCATGTTAGTATAGCTAAGCTTTTTTATAGCTTTATGTTTTCTATAGCTATATCGTCCAGATCTATATAATCTTATTTCCTAAAGCTAGAACTTCTAATTCTAAAACGGTTAGTTTTTTACTACTTATATTCTATAGCTTAGATTCTTTACACATACATTCTTTGTTTTTTTTATGGTTATGGGTTGTTGTAATAAGTTTTACTACATATCGTATTGTGTATCGTATTGCATAACTGAATTTGAGTTATGCAATCAAGAAGAACGTTGTGGTCCATTCTAATTCATTCATATACTTGTGCATTATTCCATTTTCAAGAATATATAGTTAAAGGGCCCATATTATGGGTTTTTGAAAATGTAGTGTGTAACACAGCTCTAAGTGAAGTGAAATATCCAGCTAAGGCTTAAATCTGTAAGTGTACAGTGTTTAAAACTATTGATTCATCTATAAAAGAGTCGACTCATAGTGCTTAAAATGAGTCGTCTTGATAAGTCATTAGGTGTTTTGTGATGACGCGGCTACGAAACGCAAGTAGTTGCGCGCGCAAACCCAGTAGATTTGAAACCTGCGGCCCCGCCCACTAACAGAAAAAAAGCCCCCCACACACACACACACAGAGACACCAGTCGAATGAAGTCACGCTGTGCAGATGGATATTAAAGGAAGAATCAGTAAAGACTGTCAGAACATGGATCAGTGCATCATGGATCGTTTTTTTCCCTCCATTTCACAAGTGTAAGTATGTGCGATTAAAATTGTTGCCTCTCTATTCTGCCAAGGATATAACTGTTAAGGACGCGGGTGGTGAGGGAGGTGTCGCGGACGCCACCCTCTCTATTCTTAGGTCGCCTCTATAGACGCGCCGGCCCTTTGTGTGTGTGTGTGTGTGTGTGTGTGTGAAAAGAGCACGTAGAGTGTGAAAAGCTAGGAGATCTCCTGGCCAGTTCTTGGAGTTTTTGCTCAATAAAATAGTTGGTCGTCGGTATTTTCGAGTCCATCGTCTGTATTTACATTCACCCACTGGCAGCCAAAATCCACTATGAAGCGTGTGTGCACTGTGACTACTTTTATATTGTTGATTAGCAGCTGGGCATTTCACTCTGTCTCGCGCTGAAGCCTTTCAGTGTCGACCAATCGCAGCAGGCTGTCATAGGTCCAATCAGCGCAGATTAGCTTCGCGCTGAGGAGGGGTTTGGGAACAAATGAATCGCTGAAGGATTCATATGGGAGTCGCTGGGATAATTAGGTAAAAATAAAGCATATTATAAGACCATGAAAGTGTTTTTTGACCTTGCATGCATATTAGACTGTTGTTGGAGACCCTTACAACCTAAATATGACCCTATTTCATGTATAATAGGGGCTCTTTAAAGTGGAACAAACATCTGACGTGAAAAGAGAAACACACGAAATGAGCAGCATGATGAGCAGGATTGAGAAAGTGTATGAAGTGTGTGTTGACCTCAAGTGTGGTGAGCTCCAGAGGCCCGTTGTCCTGACCCACAGTGACGAACTCCAGAGTCACGCGTTTCTTCTCTGTCCTGCGAGAAGACGCCGAGCGACGGCTGAAGAGCGGGAAAGCTCTAGCAATAGCACACGCTGATGCAAACACCTCAGTGCGCTCGCAAACCATCTGAAAAGACAAAAAAGAACAAACACTTTCAGCTAATGTGAAAGATGAAGAAATATTTCAAGTTCAGCTGGATTAACAGCATTTGTACCATAATGCAGACGGAAAGGCCAAACACCTGCAAACTGTGTACTGAATCTAATGTATGAGGTGGAGAGAGTTTACTATTTACTTCAGTTGCAAAACAACTGTCTTACTTTGACTCACTCATTCTGGACATGCCATATATTAGTCTATTTTTTTATTTATATCTGAAGCATACAAGATTGAACTTGTCACCTGAGCCAAAATTGGGCATCTTTGGAGTCTCCTCACAAATATATATAACAGGCAACTTCTTTGTGCATGACATTAGTAAAGAAAATAATTCTACAAAACTGGAAGTCAGATTACGCCTGTTTTTGAAACCCGGATTAGGAGTTTAAGTTGTGTTGCCCATGGAAGAATTGATATGGGGCGGCAAACAAACAAAACATATTTTTCAAAATCTGGAATCCAATTAGGCTTTACATCAGTGATGCTTACTTGTGACTCTTCATGAGCTGGACTGGTTTGGCTTGCATCAATTTATGGAGCCTACACACTTCTCTGTAAATTAATTTATTATATTAATTTTTTTTTCTTATGCTGTCTTGATGATATTGTATTAAGTTGTGTCCAACGTTCTGTGTATTGTGAAATGGCCTTTGTACTCTTTCTGCTCTAGTTAAGGTTATTATTTATTTTCTAATGCTACAAACAATAATAAAAAAAAAAATAATAAATTATATATATATATATATATATATATATATATATATATATACATATATATATATATATATATATGTGTATGTATATGTATATGTATATGTATATATATATATATAAATAAATAAAAAAAAAAAAAAAAAAAAAAATATATATATATATATATATATATATATATATATATATATATATATATATATATATATATATATATATATATATATATATATATATATATATATATATATATATATATATATATATATATAAATACATAAATAAAAAAAATTATATATATATATATATATAAAACAATTTTCTTACAATAAAGTTCTAAATATATTAAATTATTATAAATGTGTGTTAAAAGTATATAGTGCTTCGTTTGTAACTTATGAAATTGTATATGTGTGAAGTAGCAATTAATTGTACATAAACCCTTTAACTACCTCACCAAAAAAAAAGTTTAGATTGCATTTCTTAACTCCTAATGTTACGGTAAAGTACCGGACTTAATACATAAACTATGAAAAACCTGAAAATATGAAGTGTAAGAGATTTTATAAAAAAAATAAAAAAAAATCTAAATCAAACATTTTTGAATACTAAATTACATGTTTTTTTTTTAAGTTTTAAAGTTTTTTTAAGCCATAAAATATTTCAGATTGTCATTTAACATGATTTTGGTTTTATTGTAAAAAAAAAAAAACAAAACAAGAAAATAAGTGTAGTAGTGCAAGAGGATGTCTGATTTTTTTTTGTAAACCAACAATGCTGTGTGTGTGTAAACCATTATTTAAAACGGTCATTCTTTAATTGACTTTATTTAAAACAGTAAAAACATGGCAGTCAAAGGGTTAAAAACTAATAATAACAATAATGGGCGACACTGTGGCTCAGTGGTTAGCACTGTCGCCTCACAGCAAGAAGGTAGCTGGTTTGAGTCCCAGCTGGGTCGGTTGGCATTTCTTTTTGGAGTTTGCATGTTATATGTGAATCTAATAAACTAAATTGGCCGTAGTATATGAGTGTGAATGTGTGTGTATCGATGTTTCCCAGTACTGGGTTGCAGCTGGAAGGGCATCCGTTGTGCAAAATATGTACTGGATAAGTTGGCGGTTCATTCCGCTGTGGTGACCCCTGATGAATAAAAGGACTAAGCTGAAGGAAAATGAATGAATGAATGAATGAATAATAGTATTAATAATAATAATTATAATAATAATAATAATCAGTAAACTTCAAACTCAGCAAATAAGAATTTCTGTACATGCATTAATTGAAATAACTAAAATGTGATTTTTTTGTAATTATTTCACAATATTACTATTAACAAATAAATAAATAAATAAATAAATAAATAAATAAATAAATAAATGCATTTTTAATATGTACAATTTCAGATAAATTATCGGATTCCAAACATAAAAAAAGTATTTCACATTAATCCATCTGCAATCAGAAATATACATGAACTAATATTTTATATAAACACATTTATGTGCATGTGTGTGTTTATGATTCATATTAAATATTTCTGTACAATATTATATGAACCTAATCATTTTAACATCTCAAAAAAATTATATGAGAAGCAGAAATAGGGCTTGCATGTGTCAAATGGAAATTACGGTCATGGGGAAAAAAGAGAAATGAAGATTAACCGCTGAAACATAGCAGTAGTTTCAGTGGGTTCAGTTCTTGACAGCTTGTGGTTCAGTCTACTTAAACAAAAGGACTTTACATACTTAAAAAAAATCCTGTGATGTGCTTTAAAATATGCATTTGTATTCGATTTTTATGCAATCTCAACCAAAACACAAAGAGAGGGTGGGACATAGGGTTGACCCTCTTTTTTAAAAAAACAGCCAATAGTGTTTTGTTCTATCACAGCTCTGTCAGTGAGAGTGGTTGAGCTCAATGCAGCAAATAAAAAGCAAATGAGAAGCATCTTGAAGGGAGCGGTGTATGTCAGATACTAGAGAACATTTGATTGGTTATGATGTGATGAGAAACTGTAGTATGAGGTGACATGACTAAAACCGTTGATCTATTTGGGCAGAAGTGACAAACTACAAGCTTTACATGGTTATATCAGTTTTATATCTTCTAAATGTGAATTTTGTCGCTGTTTTGGAGCACACTAGCTAATAGATATCCTAAAAACGAACAATACTGATACTAACATCTAAAAAACTTTATTTCATGGGATCTTTAAGGAGATTTTTACAGAAAATGTAATCAATAATGGTGTAAACTGACCATAATGCAGCGGTTGTTGCCGGCGGGCAGGCAGGTTCGGATCAGGCGGGTGAGGAAGTGGGCAGAGGATGGGCTGTTGTGGCGACTGACCCGTGAAGGAAGAGCTGCCACTGCTGCATGACTCAAATACAGCGGGCAACTGTCAGTAGGGTTGGGGTTCAGGGAAGACAGAGCAGCTTGCCAGAGCTGAAAACAAACACAGCAGACATTCATTAAAACAGTGGCACTATGCTATATTACCTGACATCTAGAATATAAAAAAAAACTACAAAAATGAAAACATACAACTACTAGAGAAACTTTAAACAGTCCAGGCTAACAGGTCTGTCAGGAAACCTGAAGGTTACGATAAACACAGATTTTTTTCTAGCACTTCCTCACAACTAGAATCCATGGGAAATTTGAGGTAAAGTTGATTTTATATTCGCACATTCGGAATTTCTCCATAATAATATCATTTCAGAAATCAGAGAGTAAAATTCATTGCGTTTTAAGATCTTTTTAAGACTCTTTCTATACATTTTAAGACCTAATAACCACTTTTCAACTGGAAACACTGGCAAGACTTTAACTTGCAGTTTATATATTAAATATTAAGAAAAGACAAGGCAAGTTTATTTATATAGCACATTTCATACACAATTGCAATTCAACAGGCTTTACATAAACAGGAATATAAGAGACAAGTATAAATAAAATAAAAACAAATAATATAAAAACAGATGAAAACATTTCCAAAACACTGGTGTATCATATTTTCTCATTTTACTCTGGGACTTTCCAATTCTGGTGATCACCCCCAATTCTGGTGGATGTCTCCAAGAGATTAAATTTTTCATCTACAATCAAAAAGTTAAGCTTTACAGCTCCAATTATGTACCCTCCAATTTCAATTTCCTTCTGGAAGTAAATCTCACGCCCCTGATTTCTACCCCCTCCCAGGAATAGATTGTTTTAGCTAGCCAATCGTAACAAAAGATATTGATCTCAGCCAGACGGCAGTGACTTTAACCCCCCCCCCCGTAACAGATTATCTGTGGCGAGTTACGTCTCTCATCTCACTTATTGTAATTAATGTAAGAAACTAATCCAAAACTAAAACATTATTCATATACTGAATAAAAATCTATTAAATCTAGCTAATTCAGCAGGTTGGTGTCTATAGAACTGCAGAAATAATGATGGTTACTGCAGTAAGCAAAGCCGCATGTCATATCTAGTAGGATTTCATTGATTTCATAAACTACACAGCATCCTGATTTGCACAGATTGAATTCAGGCTAACTTTAGCATACAACCATACATTGTATAATCAAAAATGATATAGAATTTAATACCTTGCAAAATAGCATTTAAGACTTTAATACTTTTTAATGGTCCTAAATTTCTCTAGACCCCACGGACACCCTATAAACAGTGCTAATGTTGTTTTGAAGTCATACTTAAATGCAATTTGAGATGCAATATTCAAATTAGCATATTATACAACAGAGGGACTGGTAAATAAACGAATGTGTGAATATAAACCCAACTTTACCTCAATCATGAGAAAGTAATGTTTGTGATTTCTTTGAGTTAGAGTGATATATTTATAAACATTGATCATAATATATATATATATATATATATATATATATATATATATATATATATATATATATATATATATATATATATATATAGCTACAATGAATATCACCCATTAGTTGGCGGTTCATTCCTCTGTGGCGACCCCTGATTAAAAAAGGGACTAAGCCAAAAAGAAAATGAATGAATGACCGAACGAGTACAAATCCTAATTACCATATTGTTATGGTACATCATAGTATCTTGAAGAAAACAAAGGTTTTAGCATGGTAAACATTGAGCATTATGTTGAGCATTTCTGAAACATTGAGCATTTCTAGAAAACATTGAGCATTATGTTGTTTTGTGCCTACTTAGAATTCAAATGTAAAGTTGAAAAAGCCTCATAAAAGGTAGAGTATTTCACCATTGATGTATGCTGTGTAAACGCATTCATGCCACCTTTGAGCTGCCCAAGTAGTTTGTATTAATTTTTGTGTAAATGTATTAATGATACCTAAACGCCACCTCAGAATCATTCCTGTGCTGCCTTCTGACTCTTAACGTGATACAGTCCCTATGAAAATTAGCCATGGTTTTAATATACTAAACGTGTGAAAACCAAAGAAGCAGTTCTTCATAGCAAAATTACCACTGCTTTACTCATGTTTACACTATGTGTACTGTACCGTTAGCAAATCTATGATTATTTACTTTTTGCTGTTAATTTTAGAGTTCGGTTTTGAAAACATAATGTAACAAATGTCATTAAAAAGCTTAAAAGGGTGTCGAATAATTATAATTTAACCGATTAAAGTTTCTATTAGTAAAAGCAGATTAACGTCAGTGGTCTGTTAACGTTACACAACACTAGTCAGTGCAGGCAGGTTTCGCTGTAACTTTAGCAGGTAAGCTAACGACAATCTGTGTTTACCAGTGGAAATGCTTAATGTTTAACACTGCGTACCTCTTTGGTGACGACTGGCTGCAGTTTTCCCTTCACCTGGGTCCAGTTGACCTGCTGCAGATTAGCGAGCTGACCGACGATCAGGACCGGCCGGTTCTGCGGCTCCGAGTCCCCGGCTGAAGCCTTGAACTCCAGCAGCACGTTCGCCATCTTCCGCCCGAATGAGAAGCTGTTCTGGAGGAAGACGCACTTTGACCTTCCGCTTCTGCTGCTCCGTCTCGCGAGTCCTCGTGCTAAGCAGTTTAGTTAGGGTATGTGATATACAGCCGAAACCCTTTTGAGGGTAACCTCAAAAATTGAAGGCAGTGTGGGACACCAAACAAGCTGCGGCCGGAAGTTAACGATAATTGTTTATAAAATTTACCCATTAAAATTACCCATTAATTGTATTTTATGAGCGTCTGCTCCTACCCCAAACTCCAACAGTTATGTAAAATATTAACTATTGTTGTACAACGTCACAAAATTATATTATATTGACGTGAGTTGAGTTTGCATGTTCTCCCCGTGTTGGTGTGGATTTCCTCGGGGGGCTCCGTTTTCCCCCTTAAGTCCAAAGACATGCGGTACAGGTGAATTGAGGAAGATAAATTGGCCGTAGTGTGTGTGTGTGAATGAGAGTGTATGGGTGTTAATATAGGGACTAAGCAGAAAAGAAAATTAATGAATGACAAGTATCCGCAACTGTATCCCTTCTAGCCTTAAACAAACAACTTTCCTGCACAAAGGATCATGGTCTAGGCCATGATCTATCAGTGCATCCTTCAAAATAGGCTACTTCATTCTAATAGTGACTTTGAATGTGACATTGATGCCAGATGAGCTGGTCTGAGTAGTTCAGAAACTGCTGATCTACTGGGATTTTCATGCACAACCATCTCTTGGGTTTACAGATAATGGTCTGAAAAAGAGAAAATATCCAGGGGGCAACAGTTCTGTGGGCACAAATGCCTTGTTGATGCCAGAAGTCAGAGGAGAATGGCCAGATTGGAGCTGATAGAAAGGCAACAGTAACTCAAATACCCACTCGTTACAACTGAGGTCTCCTGAAGAACATTTCTGAATGCACTACACTTTAAACCTTGAGGCGGATGGGCTACAGCAGCAGAAGACCACACCAGGTGCCACTCCTGTCAGCTATACAGAAAATTGAGGCTACAATTCGCACAGGCTCACCAAAATTGGACAATAGAAGAATAGAACAACGTTTCCTGGTCTGATGAGTCTCGATTTCTGCTGTGACATTTGGATGATGGGGTCAGAATTTGGAGTCAACAACATGAAAGCAGGAATCCATCCTGCCTTGTATTAATGGATCAGGCTGGTGGTGGTGTAATGGTGTGGGGCAGGGGTGATTTTAGGATTTTAATTTTAGGGGAGCTCAGTTCCACATGAGAAACAAAATAATTATATATATATATATATATATATATATTAGTTGAAGCCAGAATTATTAGCCCCCCTTTGAAGTTTTTTATTTTTTATATGTATATTTCCCAAATTATGTTTAACTGAGCAAGGACATTTTTCACAGTATGTCTGATAATATTTTTTCTTCTGGAGAAAGTCTTATTTGTTTTATTTCAGCTAGAATAAAAGCAGTTTTTAATTTTTTTTAAGCCGTTTTAAGGTCAAAATTATTAGCCCCTTTAAGCAAAATTTTTTATCATTATACAGTAACTTGCCTAATTACCATAACCTGACTAGTTAACCTAATTAACTTAGTTAAGCCTTTAAATATCACTTTGAGCTGTATAGAAGTGTCTTGAAAAATATCTAGTCAAATATATTGTATACTGCCATCATGGCAAAGATAAAATAAATCAGTTAATAGAAATGAGTTATTAAAACTATTATGTTTAGAAATGTGTTAAAAAAAATCTTCTCTCCGTTAAACAGAAATTGGGGGAAAAATAAACAGGGGGGCTAATAATTCTGACATCAAGTGTATATAACCCTAATGTATTTATAAGTAATAATTTAATAGTAATACACTTATAAATGTTTGACTAATATGGTAGGGTTGTATGCTAAACTGGCAGTATTCCACTGTATTGTATAGACGTGCAAAGTCATTTGAGTTCTGAATGAGCCAAATAGGCTCAACAAACCTGTTTACTGTAGTAAAAGCCACTCTATATGTTAAAGTACAATTTTGGTTTCCATGTATTTAATAAATAAAACTGCCACTTTTCTAATTAAACAGCATACATATAAAATATATATTTTAACCTACAGGCTACTTCACATATTTCACAAACTGAATCATAATATTAATATAGGAAATATTTTTAATACAAGACAACACATGATGTTTCTATCTCTGTCAGTGACTGACTGTTAAAATGAGTACATTCACTGAATTCAGTGGTTCTGTCACTGTGTTTAATACTTTCTGTGCATGACTGTGGTTTAGATAATGCCACATGTACTGTAATATGTTTTAAATGATAGTTCATTTTAAAATAAAAATAGTAAAATGTTTGTTAAGAGTTACATTTTCGCTGGAGGAAACAGCTGTGATTACGAGGGGAGCACTGAGGAAACCGTAGATTGCATTAGAAACCCGATTGCTCCTATCTGACATTGGGGTACAAGTGAGTCAAGTGTATTTAGAGCAAAGAAGCATATTTTATAACAATTTATTGATAAACACACCCCTTGTTCTCTCGCACAGCTGTGGTTTGCTGATCAAATGAAAAACGAAAGTCGGAGAGGAGCCGAATACTGCCGCCGTCTTTATCAAATTTAAAGCGGGCAGAAACGATAATTTGGTCTACAGTTTATAAGCTAATCGGAAAAGTTAGGCCTAGCGACGCCCATGGTGTGGGGCATATTTTCTTGGCACACTTTGGGCCCATTAGTACTAATTGAGCATCGTGTCAACAACACAGCCTACCTGAGTATTGTTGCTGACCATGTCCATCCCTTTATGACCACAGTGTACCCATCATGGCTACTTCCTGCAGTATAACGCACCATGTCATAAAGCGCGAATTATCTCAGACTGTACTCAACACCGTACTCAAATGGCCTCCACAGTCACCAGATATCAATCCAATAAATCACCTTCGGGATGTGGTGGAATGAGGGATTCACATCATGGATGTGCAGCGGACAAATCTGCAGCAACTGCTTGATGCTATCACGTCAATATGGACCAAAACCTCTGAGGAATATTCCAGTATCTTGTTGAATCTGTGCCACGAATGATTAAGGCAGTTCTGAAGGTAAAAGGGAGTCCAACCCGGTACTAGTAAGGTGTACCTAATAAAGTGGCCGGTGAGTGTAGTTTTGTTGTATAAATGTTTTGACTGTGCTCATACACGAAGAATAACATTTTTCATGCATCATTTTTAAATAATTATTTGGTTATATTGAACTTTCTCGTCAAAAGTGCAGTGGAGTCATTCAGGTACCTGGGCACCACCATCTCTCAGGATCTGAAGTGGGATATTCACATAGACTCTATTGTGAAGAAAGCACAGCAGAGACTGTACTTCCTTCGCCAGCTGAGGAAGTTCAACCTGCCACAGGAGCTGCTCGTACAGTTCTACTCAGCTGTCATCCAATCCATCCTCTGCACTTCAATCACCGTCTAGTTCGGCTCAGCTGCCAAAACCGACCTCTGTAGACTACAGCGAATAGTCCGGACTGCTGAACGAATCACTGGTACAACCCTTCCTACACTTCAAGAACTGTACTCTTCCAGAGTGAGTAAAAGGGCTCGCAAAATCACTCTGGACGCCTCACACCCAGCACACTACCTGTTCGAACTGTTACCGTCTGGTCGGCGCTTCAGAGCACCAAGCACAAAAACAGCCAGACACAGGAAAAGTTTCTTTCCTCAGGCCGTCTACCTTATGAACAGTTAAATATTCCACTACTGTGCAATAAATAAGTGCAATACTTTCTCATACGCACTTGTACACAGCACCTTATAACCTGTATATTTATAACAATCTGTATACAACTCAACATCCAGGTTTCTTGACTAACCGCATCTGTTTAATGTTTCTCTTTTCTTTATTTTTTTTCATATTTATTTTGTGTTGTCACTTGTCACTTTATGTACACTGGAAGCTTCTGTAGCCAAAACCACTTCCTTGTGTGTGTGAAGCACACTTGGCAATAAAACTGATTCTGAAAATGTATTTAACTTCTAATTAAACTGAAGTACTGCAGAAAAGGAAAACGCAAGCATAAAATATTGGGACAAGAAAAATACACCATTTTGCTAGTGCAGAAAGACAAAACACCAAAAACCTCCTTTTTTATATATATATTTGTTTTAATTTCATTAAAAACCTGGTCAGCTTTAACAGAAGGTTCAAATAGCATACAGTAGTACCATAATGGCAGAAAAATATTAGAAATTTCACACTGAATTTCACGCCAACACCATGAAGAAAACCACATGAAATGGGTTTAAGCCTTGAATGTGCAGTTATATCATCTTCTAAAATAACACAAGAATAAACTGTCTCTGGATTTATAAAATAACATGGTCAACGTCTTCATCATTTTACCCCCGTCATACAGTAGTGGTGCAAACGCCCTTCAGAAAAGCCAACAAGAATTGATTTGTGAGAGGACAGAAAAATTGCAATACACAAAAAACAGAAAAGACAACCTAAAGGCTTTAGACACGGCTACTAACAGACGACAACAGAACTCCATAAACTGTACACATATGTGCAACTAAAATAAATAATTTCATCTTGTACAGGGAACAGTAGTTGTACAGTCAGTCAGCAGAGAGGCGACCGAGCTTCAGTCTGAAAACGACGATCAAAGTTCAGTTTAAAGCTCAGACTGATTATTACGGTAGTGACAACAATAATCAATGAAACATGGACGAGCAAAGCTTTAAAAAACAACAACATCCAGGATCAGCGCACAGATGTCCACTCTTTAAGGCAAGGAATAAAGCAAAACTCCAGAACAAATCACTGAAATGATACTGATATCATGACAACACTGCCGTTAAAATGCAGACAAACCTGTAACATTCAGTTCATTCAATACCTGCTGTCAGAATCCCAACGCTACACATTTCACCACATACAAAACAACGGTAAGGAAAAAGACTATGGTTTGAATAGGTGATCCTCAGTCTTTAACTTCCTCAATGGCTTTTTGGAGTGTCAGTGCTTCGCTCTTTCATACAGACACGCATACACACATTTGTGGAAAATCAGAGACTTCTGTGACATCATCTTGGGCTCAAATCAAACACACATCCTTATAAATAACCACGGTCTGATTAAAAGACAGCTTTCCAATGCAAAATGCAGTGGAAAAATGCAAAAATGACACAAACTGAAGCCCAGAATGTTGGAGAATTTGTTGAAAACATGTTCAGGTCAAATTGAACAACCTTCAAAGACCCATATATACTAAAGAGTCTCCATTGTGCATTTAATTTGATGCCAACCCAATCCCTACTAATGTCTCGTTAACTAGTCCTAATATGAGACCAATCAAATTTGTATCATGGTTATACAGTACAAAATACTGTAAAACTGATACTTTTTTATTTTTGCTAAACTTTATAATGCCAATCGAGATGGAAATGATGAAATGTCATTAAAATTGTATAATGGAAATATGAAAATGTGTAGTTATGTGCTTGAGTAAAACATCAGTTTTCTTTTCTGTAAACTACACTCAAAATATAATTTCTGCTGCTTCTTCAAACTACTTTAAAATGAGCTGAATCAACACAATTCTTGAGTTTTTCTGGGACAACTTAATGGTTTTATGTTCAATCCATTTAAATTTGTAAAAACAATTAAGCTAACTTAATTGATTTGTGTTGGGACAACATGAAGGAATTGTGGAACCCTGCATGTTTACAGTGTACTGATGATATTCCTTACAAATAGATTTTTTTTGTCATTAAGGGAGCTTTCACACTAGAACTTTTGGTCCGCACCCGGGTTCATTTGTTGTCAGGGTACGGTATGTTTAGCTAGTGTAAACGCTGTCTTCTGGACTCGGGTGCGCACCCTTTAACCGCATCCAAGTCCACTGAGGGTGTTTTACACTTGGTCTGAATGCCTGGTTGGAACCCAAGTACTATAGTCCCCATCGGCTGTTTTGTGTTCACACTGTCTTTTCTCCTTCTGAACCCTGGTGTGCTTGCGTCATCAAGCTGCTGTTTTGAGTACAGCTGTTGCTAGGTGATGGCCACGAAAGCAAAGTGCCAAAATGGATACGTCTACATACCACGGTCATTCGAGAGCCATTTGCGTCTATCTGCCACAAAAAACATTAAAAACGTTCAGAACACCACGCGATGTCTGCAGAAGTCGTTTTTGGTGGAGACAAGCAGACATTAGCACTGTTTACACTGAGTCAGTCCCGCTCGTCACCAAGGTAGGTGATACACAGACAAACACACACGAATGAACGTTATGAAAATTAAAGGTTGTTGTACAGTTGGCGGTTGACTTCCATTATTAGGTACGATTGCATTCATATCAAAAGTGAACCAGACTAGAGTACTAGAAACAAGCGGTACTCCAGACCACCTCTTTCAGGTGCACTCGGGTACAGTTCACAGGTGAGCACCAGAGTTCAGAAGACAGCGTCCACACTAGCTAAACGTACCGTACTTTGGCATCAAATGAACCCAGGTGTGGACCAAAAGTGCTAGTGTGAAAGCTCCCTGAAAGAGGTGGTCTGGGGTGCGGTTCATGCGGACTCTGATCTGGTTCACTTTTGATATTAATGCAATCGTACCAAATACGAAGGTGAACCGCCAACTGTACAACAACTCACAACGTTCATTCGTGTGTGCTTGTCTGTGTATCACCTACCTTGGCGACAAACAAACAATAAAACCAAAAGTTTCAGTAAAAGCAGAACAACCGTAATATGCGGACATCACCTAGGAACAGCCGTACACAAACGAGCAGCTTGATGAAGCAAGTGTACCAGGGTTCAGACGGAAAAAAGAGGGTGTGAACACAAACCAGCTGAAAGATGGCAAAGGGAGAGGGGGGGGGGGGGGGTCAATTGAACTTGGGTTCGGACCTGGCATCTGAACCAAGTGTGAAAGCACCCTTAGAGCATTTCTTTGACAATTTGTCAAAACAAAAACAAAAAAAAAGCTGCCATGCGTTCAGTCATGTTTAGTGTTGTGTTGTCTATAAAGTTACACAGTGTTTTAACTTCAGATATTTGTTGGAGTAACTCTGTTTTTTGACAACAACATGAAAACATCTGTCATTTTGGCCAATTTCCTGAAAAAACAAAGCTCTAAATGACAATACATTAATAGAAATCTCTTCTAGAATACAGTAAATATTAACGTCTTACTCAAACCCATACCTAAAAAATCCAGGAAATCCAACAAATTTCAATTGGTCTTTTTTTTTCTCCATAGAAAACAAATACACATCTATGGAAAAACAATCCGATTATAAGCATGTATGTCTATGAAACAACATTTCATATTTCTCTTTAGGGCTGAAACGTGACCTGGATATTCCTCTGAAGAGATTCACCCAAGCCGATATGATGATCTTGCAGGAGAAATCTTCTTATCTTTCCCCATCAGCTTCCTGTTTACTCCTCAAACGAGATGACATGAGTGGCTGAGATTAACATGCTGCCGCTTCGCAACCTATCTCTGAAATGCTGTGCTTGTGTTTGGAGAAAAAAAAGGCCCTCTGAAAGGATCCTGAGCGCTAACACTGCCTCTCGCTGTAGGGTTAAACACATGATCATCTATTAAAGACACTGCACTCAGTGGCCAGCAGGGGGAGTCCTTACAGGCTTCCTCTTGTGGTGTAGCGTTTCAAATAGAAGCACCTTCGAATATTCCACCCTCAAATAATGGTCTAACATACACCCTCACGCACACAAATACATCCGTTTTCTCATCCACACTGGTAAATCCCTCCTGGAGGCCATGGAATGATTCAACTAAACTTGGTCCCGAACAGAATAAGTATTAGAACGACAACTATGACGAAGAGAATTAAAATGACCAACATCTTGCGG
Source organism: Danio aesculapii (assembly GCF_903798145.1). NCBI lineage: Eukaryota > Metazoa > Chordata > Actinopteri > Cypriniformes > Danionidae > Danio > Danio aesculapii. The sequence continues at coordinate 52,390,084 of NC_079440.1, read as the reverse complement.
TTCTTCTTCTGATACTGTTCAGCCTGACAAAGAAAGGAGAAAAGTTGAGTGTGCTTTGTCTCTTTATGAAGTATTATTACTTGTAAATGACACATGGATACTGGAGAGTGAATTAATATTGCAAGCAAAGTAAATGTAAGCATTGAACCCTTGATTTATTGTTTAACACATTATCAGGGCTGATAAGAGCCTCACCTTTTGCAACTGCTGGAGTCCCTCCTCTGTTTTCACACAAGATTGTTCCACATTGAAGTCGATTCTGTCAAGGACTGTACCCTGGATTTAATTTGCCATGATGTTAATGCATATTTTGAAAAATGTATAAAGTATATACACTCACCGGCCACTTTATTAGGTGCATCTTACTAGTACCGGGTTGCCTTCAGAACTGCCTTAATCATTCATGGCATAGATTCAACAAGGTACTGGAAATATTCCTCAAAGATATTGGTTCATACTGACATTTTAGCATCACACAGTTGCTGCAGATTTGTCCGCTGCACATCCATGATGTGAATTCCCCGTTCCACCACATCCCAAAGGTGCTCTATTGGATTGATATCTGCTGACTGTGGAGGCCATTTGAGTACAGTGAACTCATTGTCATGTTCAAGAAACCAGTCTGAGATGATTCGCGCTTTGACATGGCGCGTTATCCTGCTGGAAGTAGCTGTCAGTAGATGGGTACACTGTGGTCATAAAGGAATGGACATGGTCAGCAACAATACTCAGGTAGGCTGTGGCATTGACTCGATGCTCAATTGGTAGTAATGGGTGCCAAGTGTGCCAAGAAAATATCCCCCACACCATTACACCACCACCAGCCTGAACCATTGCTACAAGGCAGGATGGATCCATGCTTTCATGTTGTTGACGCCAAATTCTGACCCTACCATCTGAATGTTGCAGCAGAAATCGAGACTCATCAGACCAGGCAACATTTTTCCAAACTTCTTGTCCAATTTTGGTGAGCCTGTGCGAACTGTAGCCTCAGTTTCTTGTTGTTAGCTGACAAGAGTGGCACCCGGTGTGGTCTTCTGCTGCTGTAGCCCATCCGCTTTAAGGTTTGGATGTGTTGTGTGTTCAGAGATGCTCTTCTGCAGACCTCAGTTATAACGAGTGGGTATTTGAGTTACTGTTGCCTTTCTATCAGCTGGAACCAGTTTGGCCATTCTCCTCTGACATCAACAAGGCATTTGTGCCCACAGAACTGGCTGGATATTTTCTCTTTTTTGGAGCATTCTCTGTACTCTAGAGATGTACGGGAAAATCCAAGTAGATCAGCAGTTACTCAGACCAGCTGGTCTGGCACCAACAACCATGTCACATTCAAAGTCACTTAAATCACATTTCTTCCCCATTCTGATGCTCGGTTTAAACTGCAGCAGATCGTCTTGACCATGTTTACATGCCAAAATGCAGACTGGCTGATTAGAAATTTGCATTAACAAACGGTTGGACAGGTGTACCCAATAAAGTGGCCGGTGAGTGTATATGCAACTGTCTCATGAGAGTCTTGGTAAAAAGCTTATAATCCTCATTGAATAATGTTTATTTATTAATTAGTACAGGTTAATATTAAATATACAACACAAATGGACAAATAATATAATGATAAAAACATCAAAATAAAGTGTATTTGTAGAAAATATCAAATGTTGTATCAAGATGCACACTGACCTGTTCAACAACCATTCCAGCAAGATCTCTGAAGATCTCGTTAAGGTCAGAAATGGATTGAACGATCTGTCGAATTTCTCTCTCCCGCTCCTCCACCATCACTGTGTTCTGCTGAACCAGCACGAGTTGGTCATCTGTAAATCCCTACAAGAGAAGAAAAGACATTTCTGCAGTCAGATGTCAACTTTACACTGGAATGAAATACACCAATATATAAACGCTCTTTATGTTATAGTCAATATCAATAACATGTCTATAAACTGTTCACTCTAAAGCCTCTTTCACACCGCAGATGCAAGCAGAGCGCAATGTTTTCAACGTCCATAATAACAGTTTGAAGCTTTCATACTGCACGCTCGATTAAAGTGACAATGCATTGATATTGACCGCAACACATTGAATGACAGTAAAATAAAGTATCAATTTTACCCAATAAATGCATGGATAACATACACTGGTTTTATATAGTCAATTAAATGAACTTAAATGATTAAGAACCACAACACATACTTGCTTGGGTTCCAACTACATTTAAAAAATGTTTAGTATCAGTTTTGCTTAAGTTGCGCACTAGTTTGATTATGTATAAATATTAATGTAAATATACATTCTGCTGACAATTATGAACAAAATCACATGATATCACAGGCAATTGTCTTTCGAGTGCACTCAAAAAGACATGAATGACACTCCTTATAGTAAAAGTACAAGCAGCTAGCTCTCTGCAACTGTCCCATGGTGGGGCCCACTGAAGCTAAGCAGGGCTGCGCCCAGTCAGTACCTGAATGGGAGACTACATGGGAAAGCTAGGTTGCTGCCGGTAGTGGTGTTTGTGAGACCAGCGGGGAGGGGGGGGGTCAACCGGTGGTCTGTGTGGGTCCTAAAGCTGACTGCACGCGCACCTCACGAACAGACAAGGCTTTTACACTAGCCGCGTTTGCCGTTGTGATATTCTTTAAAACAACAGGGGGCGGTCAAAAGAAACTGACCATAAAGTCAGACGAATAAACAAAGTAGAAAGTTTCCCGAACTGTGTCGTATCATTAATATCATTCAATATTTTTAAACTAATTATTTCTTTAAATTATTTTAATGATTATAAGGATTTTTATAACCATTCAAGATTTTTTTTAATCAAACTTTGATGCATCACTTGCTTTTGTTCATATCTCGGACAGTTCTACCTATTAAAGTTTATTAAAATATTGATGACAACAGAGCATGAGTGCTCTACAAATATATATTTTTTGTTATAGCAAAAAAAAAATGTACACTTACTAAAAAAATCCAGATGTTTTTAGATTTAGCCCGCTCCACAATTCACACATTACGGTCTAGCTAGTTTCTGTCCCCTTCTTATGCTATTCGCTCGAGTCTCAAAAAAAGTAATACGCTCTGCCGGCCAAAATACGCTCTGCCGGCTCTGTCGCACGCACCCAAAGCGAACCTCCGCAAACACATCGATGACGACACATTCGACACGTACACTCAAGCAACTAGCGGACGCATCGAGTATAAACCATGCTTAACGCCCCAGTATATTGATGGGGACTCTATATTGCTTAGTGAGCGCCATCTTTCAGATGAGACATTAAACCGAGGTCCTGACTCCCTGTGGTCGTTACAAATCCCAGGATGTCCTTTGAAAAAGAGTAGGGGTTTAAACCTGGCATCCTGGCCAAATTTGCCCACTGGCCATCCTAACCATCCCCATATCATAATTGGCTTCATCACTCTGTCGCCGCTCCACCTATCAGCTGGTGTGTGGTGTGCGGTATGGCACAATATGGCTGCCGTGGCGTCATCCAGGTGGATGCTGCACACTGGTGGTGGATGAGGAGATTCCCCCTCAAAAAATGTAATAAGTGCTTTGCTATATAAATGTAAGAAATTATTATTACTATTAAAAGAAAAAAAGTGTTTTGGATGGATGAATGGATGGATGTTTCAAGAGACATTCAGAATCAAAATATTTTAATTGTAACATCAATGATAAAATTTAAACTAGACGATTTCTACTTCCAATACTAATGCCAATTACTACTATCCAACAGTTTGTCAATAGGTAAACATTACTTATATTTCATTATTATTTAAGAAAATAATGCCATGTCAGCAATAAGGCTCTACTCATAGCAGAACATGTTTAAATACCAAAATGATCCAATAAACAAAAACTTGTTTACAGTGGTCCTTCTATGCCCTTTTCACAAAACATAATAAAAGTCTTAATTCCACCTGACTCGGCTGAATTATCAGTGACAAAGCTTGTTCAGGACATTTCTATGTAGTATACTTGTTCCTACTGCTTGCAATAGTGCTACTGTGCTGCAACACTGGTAAACTGATGCCTCTCGACTCACTTTTACAGTCAATAAAATGCGGTTGTTTTATTGGCTTGTCTCTTTTTTTATCTGTATAAATCTGAGTTCAGTTTAAAGAGTCTTACAAAATGACTTCATATTATTTATTGAAATAATAAATAATTATTATAAAACATTTGTGGTTTTAGTGCATCTAGAATTTTTGGTTTCGAATTGTCATTTCATTGCATCCATACAAAATACCTCAAATATCCTTCATTAAGGAGGAAGCAAAAACACGCTTCTTGTTAAAAATGCAAATGAATTGAGTAAATCAGTCTTACTCTGTCATATAGTGCAATATCTTCATCCTCCTCCACAAGTGGACCGGAGTCAAAAAAGTGCTTGGATCTTTCTTCACGGTTCTTCATACCTGTAAACAAAAGCAAAGGCGTGTCAATGATTTGTCATTAATTAATAGTATGAAACAGATCAAAAGTCTAAATAAAAGCAAAACTAAATGTATAAAGTATTTGTTTAGATATATCGAATTATGTTGTGTTTGTGTGCATTAGACCTACGCTTCAGGTATCCAGACTGCGTGTGTCTGAAGTTGAGTGACAGCTCTTGAAGGCTCTGAGCCAATGAGGAGACCACATTCGTCAACAGCCTGTTCTCCTGCTCTGTACAGTGATAACTCTGAGTCTGCAGTCCCGTCACGGCCCGCTGGCACCTGTGAAACATCTATACACACACACACTACAGATGCTAAAAATGCTTTAGTTTAATGATGTGTGCAATGATTAACTGCAGTAGTTTTTCTTCAAGTCCACTTCAACCTCTTTGGTTATAACAGATGCCACTGCACTATTATTAATGTGTGTGTGTGTGTGTGTGTGTGTGTGTGTGTGTGTGTGTGTGTGTCTATGTGTACAAGTTTTTGTGACATATCAAGAAGGTGGTGAAAATACGAGGACACTGCTGATGCCCTCATCACTCAAAAAGCTTATAAATCAAACAGAATTAGTTTCTTCAGAAAGTCAAAGTGTACAGTTTCCTGTGAGGTTTGAGTTTAGGGGTATGGTGGGGTTAGAGCAATAGAAAATACAGTTTGCACAGTATAAAAACAATGGAAACCTATGTAATATTCCCACAATAGACAAAACAAACACGTGTGTGTGTGTGTGTGTGTGTGTGTTAGACCATTTTGAGGGATGTAAACAAAAGGGATGTTCCTGTTTTACATTTTTAATTTCTATAGCTTCAGAGAATCCAAAAAGAGCAACATATTGATAAATAATGTTATGATAGCTGTTTTTACGGTGGCCGAGAAAGCTTAACATACATGCAATTCTAAAAAAACACCAGCAAATAGAGAAACGATCTTCATCAATTTGACAGCACACGTGTTGGAAATTGGTTACAACACAAACATGTGAAGAAACGCGCAGCAAATTGGTCACAACACTTGCAAATATACATGTAACACAACGGAAATGTTTTTAGGGGACCCCAAAAAATGATGGACCCTGCTGAGATATGGATGTGCTATTATGCCATGATTGTTGCTCAGTGAAGTGATTGGTGGTCTTTGAAAGGAGAGTTGTTTTTCGCATATTTTAATATCTTGATTACACGACATAACACATCCATATCTCATGTTTTTGGGTCCCCTAGAAACATTTCCCTTGTGTTACGTGGATATTTGCAAGTGTTGTGACTAATTTGCTGCGGGTTTCTTCACTTGTTTGTGTTGTGACCAATTTGCAACATGTGCTGTCAAATTGATGAAGATCGTTTCTCTATTTGCTGATGTTTTTTGTAATTGCATGTGCTTTCCTCAATTGCAGCGTGTTAAGCTTTGTCGGCCATCGTATGTTTTAACTTTAAGTTATGATTGAATTGCCTCTTGTCATAGTTATGAAATAGTTTGATAACGAGGAGGAAATGTTCATGGGCCAATGACATGACCACTTTGAAATAGTCTATAATACCTGTGTGATTTCCTGTGTAGTGATCTCGATGGCATGCTCCTCCTCACTGCTGTCATCCAGCGTGGGCCGGTTCATGTGTTTATCGTGCAGACTGGCCAGCTCCTTCATCTTTTGACGAATACGTGTGATTTCATACTGAATCTGAGGGAACAAGGAATTCACTGTTCACTCTGTGCAGAAACACTGAGCTAACAAGAACACTCCAGTTTAACTCGTATATGAATGGTAATGGCTGTGAATATTAGTGAATGAATGTGGAGGTTTCCATCTGGTTTCAAAATGCATTTTTCATTAATCAAATCACAAGTGGTCAGTTCAGATGCTTTACGGTTTTCATTTTTTATAGCATGCCACAGATGCTTTCGGCAGAGCTTAAAGGGACAGTTCACCCAAAAATGAAGATTTACTCATTTACTCTCTCTCAAGTGGTTCCAAACCTTTCAGTCTTGTTGAACACAAAATAGACTTATTAGGAAAAACAAATACCATGAAAGTCAGTGGTTACCGGTTTCCAACATTCTTCAAAATATCTTCCTTTGTGTTCAACAGAAGAAATAAACTCATAAAGGTTTGAAACAAGTTAAGGGTGAGTAAATGATGACATTGTCATTTTTGGGTGAACTTTAACTGATTTTAAAACTGGAAGCTTTGTTTAATAGCACTGATTGACAGGGTTTACAGAACGCTTAAAACTATCATTCATTTACCTCATCCACTCCCTCCACCCATTTAGGCGGGAGTCTCTTTGTGACACCGATAGCAGCCTCTGGATCCAAACTAATGCCCGACACCAGGGCCATACGGTCATCTGCCAACTAAAAGACAGACAGACAGACAGACAGAGAGAAGCAACAGCAGATTATGCAATGGGTACTGAGACTTATTATGCTAATAAAATATAAATATTGTCATGAATCAGTCAATACTAAACAGGCCTGTAGTCAGGAGGGGTTTGGGTGGTTTGAAAGACCCACCCCTCCACTAACAAAGTCCAGAATTTGGCTGCTATACAAGCTCATTTGTCCCATTTTTGACAGTATGCCATCATAAATTGTGAAAATAACCGATAGAAGAAGGCTTTAAGACAAAAGTAATTTTTTATTATTTAAAGGAATATTAATATTGTACCCAGATAAAGGGTTTAATTATTAAAAGGGTTAAAAATATATATTTTTTGTTTATAAGGGTTAATTTTTTTAAAGGTTGAAAAAAATTGGATATTGTTTCTCATAGTGCCTTACGATTTGTCACAGGTTCAAGTGCACGCACACATTACTGTAATTTATATAAAATGACAGAATGGACCTCATTACAGTCAAGGAGAAAACAACATATCTTAGTTTTTATTTTTAAAACTTTAGTTGGTAAATTTCCACAGTATTTATATCTAGTTTTCTGGAGCACTGCTCAAATACTTGTAATTCCAGATCAGCAGAAATACTCCTACTTACGATGTCATTTTTTCACACAGAGTTGGGTCGATCTGCATTCTCTAAGTAAGCTCCATATGTATGGAATGAGCTTCAAGATATCCTACATATGAAATCCACACATCTATCACTATATTTTAGGGCTGTCAAATGATAAAAAAAAAACTAATTAATCTCACTTTTTTGTAATTAATCATGATTAATCACGAAACGCCATATTTATTACAGAAATAAAAACAGGCATGCAAGTGCCATTAGAATTTCAAAACAATCAATGCCAATAACAAACTAAAATGATCCCTTCAGATTCATCAACACGCACGATCACGTTCATCAAATTTGCTTACACTAAGTGTTCTAAAGTATGGCTGTATTTCACAAGCAAAGATTCTGACACAGCAACGTGAAGCAGACGCTTTACAAAAGTTGCGTGTAGGGCGAAACACCTCAAACTTAAGAAATGTGAGGGCTCATGGAAGCAGCATAAAGGCCGAGAATTGGGCTTGCGATTTCATCTGGCACTTTCACTAACAGACACCAATACTCCGCTTTAATGATTAAGATAATACTGATTAAGAGTCTATTATGTAAGCAGCAATTTTTGATTACCTTAAAGGATCATGCGAGTACCGAAATGCGGAGGTTATTCTTTCTGTTTGCCATGCGGTATCAAATTTCATTAAAACATCCTGAATGAAAATATGCTGAATGAGAGTGAACTGCTTAACTGCAGTTTAAGTCTAAAGATTAAAAATGAAACACCCGAAATTGCATGAAACTCTGGAGGAAACGCAGGATAGCCTTGTGATGCGACATTAATTGTTTTATACTGAAACTTTCCTTCTAAAAGCACGTCCTTGGTCTTATCTAAATTTCTTTGCACGTTAAACACACGCAGGACCAGAGCAGGCTGAACTGGCGCTCTAGGCAAACGGCAATCATGTCGCCCTCAACCCAAAAGTGACCAGTTCGCGGATGAAAGTGAGGATCGTGATGGAGGGGGTGGGTGTAGCGGATGAAAGGGGGGTTCGCTCACTATTCTGTTGCCCAAGGCGGCCGCCTAGGTTGCCTCTATGCACGCGCCGTCCCTGAACACACGTCGGCCACAACAGGAAAAAAAAAAACAGCAACTGCGTTATTTGCGTTATTTTTTTAACGCGTTAAATATTTCTAATTAATCACGTGCTATTTTTACAGCCCCAGTATATTTACAAATATTTAAAGACTGTCAGTTTAGAACGGTGCACGTTTTAACAATTGATTATGGTTTATATTATTTTAGTGTGTGTCTATGTATTTTTGTCCTATGCTGTCTGTCTTGACCAGGCCTCCCTGGTAGAAGAGATATTGTATCTCAATGGGACATTCCTGGTTAAATAAATAAATAAATAAATAAATAAATAAATAAAAGGTTAACATACCGACTACAACCAAATTGTAAAAAAAAAAAAAAACAAACAAACTGTCAAACAACAAACTAAGCACAAAAAGTGAAAGCAATATTCTAACTCGGAACTGATCCTTTACTAAGCCCCGCCCTAAAATATAATTGACCAATCACACCTAGCAACAGTTGCCAGCAAACCAATTATATATTTTTCTAATTCTAATGATGGCCTACTAGACAAAAATATAAGAAAAATATGATCAAATGCTAACACCTGTATACTGTTTATTCAGTATTGGTGACTGTAATAAAAGCGTACCGAACCGTACCACTCAGTCAAAATGGGTCAAAGGGCTTTTCTAAAAAAAAAAAATCTAACTATTCCAAATGGGGTGGAGCTTAGGAAAGATGTGTCTCAATGTTAAATGCAAGGTTACCTCATCAAACTCCTAATGTGATTGGAAGAGCCAAGCGAAGTCCCATCCAACCATAGGAGAGACAGAGGAGGAGGAGAGGGACATGAGGAGTGAGAGAAGAGTTGAGCCCAAGACAAAAAGCAGTGATCAGCATCAAAAAGACAGAACTGGACAAACCAGAAACAGAAACCAGTAAATTGCTAATTGTTACTTAATTACAGATTACTTCATTTATATTTAATACAAACAATAAAAATGCAAAGATGTACATGCATTAAAAATACAGTATTTTTTATGATTTGTCCATTCCAGCCTAAAAATTCCTAGACTGTGCTACTGATTGATCAATTCCCTAAATAAGATTTTCGCACTATTAAAAAACAAGGCAGTTTCTGATATTACTGAACTCAAAAAATGCAAAGCAAGATTAAGCTGGAAGGTAACAATCATATTTTCAACATAGTGAGATGATTACTGACGAAATTTTGTCAATTCTGTCATGATTTTGCAAAGGAGTGCAAGAAGTGCTCTGACAGAGACCATGAGAAGAGCAAACATTGAAGAATCAACATGCAAGCAGATGGTAAGGTATGAAGCCACTGCACCAGACAAAACACAAGCAGGCATGATGTATGATTGCAGTGACGTCCGTGCTAGTAACTTTATCACTCTTCAAATATTGAGTTGAAAGAAATACAAAATCTGTCTGTCAAGACCCAATTACTACAGTATAGAGATATTTAAAAAAATACATCCAGATAGCAGACCGCCCACCAGCATCAGAGAGAAAGAAAAATGTGACGCATAGCTTATCTGTAGGAAAGATCTGTAGAAGATGGGGAGACAAAACACTGCTTTCTTCTGGAGTCGCTTTTTAAGTAGACTCAAGTATATAGTGCATCAAAGCCATCACTTCTTTCCATGTCAACTTCTGGCATTAAATTTAGCAATAAGAAATGCACCACTACTATTAGTGTTTTTAAAAGCATGAATTATTGTACTAAAAACATTTGCTTAAAGCTAAAACATAGGAATAAAATTAAAACATTTTAATTTCTATAACATTCGGCAACATTCTTTAAGTAACAAATGTAAACAAATCTAAATTTTACAGTGATTGTATATACGTTCAAAGTAGGACTGTACAATATATCGTTTCAGCATCGATATCGCAATGTTTGCCATCTGCAATAGTCACGTCGCAGGATCTTCAATGTTGAGTTGAAATAATAGTTGATTATAATTAGGCCCAGACAAAATCTGCACGCGCAGAATTCCGCAGATTTTTAGCCCATCATTAATTCTGTTTATTTACTTGTGTAGATGTGTGTAAATCTATATTTATTCAGTTTTTAAAATAATTTACAGTAATTTTATTGACTAATATGAAAATGTTCATCTGATTTATGTACAATGCAGTTTGTAAAGTCATATTTTCTGTCTTTTAGTAGAGATATTATATGAGAGACTTGCTTTGTTTAACAAATAAAATGGATCTAATTGGATTTGTATTGTAAACATTAAATACAAGTTAAAAAGATATTACTTTTTATTTCACATATTAAGGTTTTAGTTATCAAACTCCCAAAATAGTTCAGCAGAAATCCGCAGATTTCTACCAAAATTCTCTGCAAAGATAGCAAAAAACATCCGCAGATTCCGTCTGGCCCTAATTATAATCAATGCAGTTGAATTATAATGTCTTTAATTATAAGAGTCTTTAATGAGATAGTTCACCCAAAAATTTACCTTTAATCACTATTTTCAAAAGTTTATGAGTTTCTTTTTTATGCTGAACACAAAAAGAAGATATTTTAATAACTAGGGTTGTCGCGATACCATTAATTATTTTACAATACTATACCAGCTGAAGTATCACGATATCAAGTAGCATTGCGAGAATGTATATGGTATAATAGGCCTACTTAAATATAATTTATAATTCCCTTAAGGCCAAAAAGTATTATTTGCACCGCACTTCACCTAAAATTTATTCATTCTTTTTGTGTATTTTGTAGATAATTGGCCAACAAAAATACATTAAAATAAAAATACAAATTATAATGAATGACATTTGTTACAAAAGAGCTTTTTTTTCCAACAAAATTAAGCTATAAAATTGTTTCAATGTTTCCTGTTGCTATTTTGAGTTTATCTATTTTTTTTTGTCTTCTCAGGTAAGAATCCAAAGTAATTCAAAATTTCATTTTGTGAGTCGTTCTTTTAAAGAGATTGTCCTACCTAATAAATCATATTAACAGGAACAGAAATTACCCGATTGAGAAGTGCATTCGAACTGAAGCGTTAGAAAACATGCAATAGGCATATCCCATAAAAGGTGCGAATTCGACACAGTTTGGCAATCTTAAAGGGCTCCACAGACTACTCAAACAAAATGGTTTATTTTTGCTCAAACGTGTGAGCATTTGAGTGATTTTTCCACTTGCAACATTATCTATTGTAGATCAACCATTAATGATGATACTACCGGTTACAAACTACAGTGGCACCACCAGTATTTTGGAGCCATAGTACTACCATACTACCATAGTACCGCTAAACCGCGCAACCCTATTAATAACCCATACACATTTGAAACAAGTGAAGGGTGAGTAAAGAGTGAGTAAAGAGTGAGTACTTTTTCATTTTGGGTGAATTCTCCTTTTAAGGCCTCTGACTGTGTAAAGTTTTTAACATTTCATAGTTTAAAACATCCAACCACAAGAAATGTTAGTGTTCGTAAATTTCATAAAGATTACATTATATACAATAAAGACTATTTGGTGCTTTATTATTTAATATCTGTACCTGAAGACTCTCCAGAAAACTATAATTCACTTATATCTTTGTAATTTTTTGTTTACCTATGCTTGTAAGTTATTTGTTATATATTACTCTAGATCCAATCCCCTACAAAATCACCCCAATCAATCTAAAATGAGGAATTCTTTCCAAATAAAGCTGTATTCACATTACAATATATACCGCAGAAATACAAAATATCGCAATATCAGATTTTTCCAATATCGTGCAGCCTTAATTGAAAGCAGGTTAAAAGTTCATGTTTATGCGTTAGATTACATAGAAAAACAATTTTAACGTTGACTCACTGCTGTTAAAACGTTTAGAGACTTTTGAAAATGTATTTGTTCTTGCATTGAGCAAGGATGGATTTCAATGTTGAGTTGAAATAACAGTTGACTATAATCAATGCAGAGTTAAATTATAATGGAGCAAAAGTTTATCTTCTGCATGTGTTTTTAAAGAGATAGTCACCCAAAACTTAAACTTTACTCACTATTTTCAAAAGTTTATGAGTTTCTTTTTTTATCTTGAACACAAAAATGAGATATTTTAATAACTTCTAAATGTTTGAAACAAGTGAAGGGTGAGTAAATAGTGAGTACTTTTCATTTTTGGGTGAACTATTCCTTTAAGGCCTGTGACTATGTGAACGTTTTAACATTTCAGAGTTTAAAACATCCAGCCACAAGAAGTGTTAGTGTTTGTAAATTTAATAACGATTACATTATATACAATAAAGACTATGCAGTGTTGATTCTTCATTTATCTGTACCTGAATACTGTTAGACTCTCCAGAAAACTATAATTCACTTATATCTTTGCAATATTTTGTTTACCTATGCTTGTAGGTTATTTGTTATATATTACTCTAGATCCAATCCCCTACAAAATCACCCCAATCAATCTAAAATGAGGAATTCTTTCCAAATAAAGCTGTATTCACATCGCAATATAGATTGGAGAAATACAAAATATCGCAATATCAGATTTTTCCAATATCGTGCAGCTTTAATTGAAAGCAGGTTAAAAGTTCATGTTTATACTTTAGATTACATAGAAAAACTATTTTAACTCACGTTGACTCACTACTGTTGAAATGTTTAGGGACTTTTGAAAAATGTATTTACTCTTGCATTGAGCAAGGATGGATTTCAATGTGGAGTTGAAATAATAGTTGATTATAATCAATGCAGAGTTAATTTATAATGGAGCAAAAGTTTATCATCTGCATGTGTTTTCATAGAGATAGTTCACCCAAAACTTTTTTCCAAAAATTTTCAAAAGTTTATAAGTTTCTTTTTTATGTTTGACACAAAAAGAAGATATTTTAATAACTCATAAACTTATGAAAATGTATTTATTCTTGCATTGGGCAAGGATGGATTAAACTATAACAATTTGAAACATGGAATAAATCAACAACTAACATTTCAAAACGCTATCAGCATTAAACAGTAGCTTAAAGTGAATTTGACAATACCATTCTGTTCTGTATTTTCTAATCCTGGTCATTAATGACAGAATATTTTAAAATAATTTAAAAAAGTAAACATACATCATCATACAATAATATGTAATGGGTATATCAGTCAAAAAAACGTCTACACACGCTCATTTGGCTCAACACACATAAATGCACCTTCATACATGAAGATATAGGTGTATACTTAATGAGTGGGCGTCAAATGTGGGGTCCCTGATATCAAAATACTAACCAATGAACTAAACTAGCACGACCATCACCTTTTAGTCATTTCAATGGCATTCCCGTGTGCTGAGGTAAATCAAAATGCGGTGGTTTGACGGTCAGCTAGCAGGTTTACACACACCTTCCAGCTCCTCACACAGCAAACAAAACAAGTTGAGGTTTGTTGGACAACTGACAGCGCCGGTTGACATCAACAAACATCACTAGCTAGGGTTGTTTTTTAGGAACAACTAGCTAGGGTTGTTTTCTCAGAATCACACGTACACACACACGCCAAAACAATCAATTCAGACAATGAACGTTAGACTCACCGCAGCATTGCTACGTGTATTCAGAGTACGACGGGGGTCGTATGTACTCACTTGCTCAGCCAAAATCTGCCGGTTTTGGATTGCATTGTTCCGCATTAATAAGAAGGCATCGGTCAGTCGCCGAGTTGCCATGGCTATGCAATAAAAGGGGAGCGAAAAGTGAAATAACTGCGAGCTGCCTCGATGGCTGTCTTGAGATTAGTTACTCAGCTCGTCGCCAAGGCAGCTGCGGCTACTGAACTAGCGAGCTAGCCTGTAAACAGAGCAGCAGGCTCGGCCACAGACCCAGCCCCTCAGAGCTCGTGAGATTTCGGCTCTTTTTTAGACCAACACAGTCCCGAGTCTGTATCCCGTGAAGTACCAAAACATTACAAGGCCGAAACCCCGAGTTTTCCGCTCGGTTTGGGGAGCAAACGGATCATGTCTGTGACTTCCGTGACGTGGAATACGTAACGTGACCTCACGCCGAAACTTCCGCTTTGGACAATGAATATGCAAAATTCGAATTCGGTATTAAAATTCTTAACTTTTTGATCTTTGCGGTTTAATGGAAGTTTTTAGTTTTATTAGACTACAGTAGTTTTGTAATATTACATAATTTATTACATTCAAATTCTATTATTATTTTATTATTAATCTGTCTGTCCATCTATCTATATATTTTAATAATAATTAAATTATATATATATATATATATATATATATATATATATATATATATATATATATATATATATATATATATATATATATATAATTAAATATGATTATATATATTTTCTATATAATTATATATTTATTATTATCATTTACATTCGTCATATTTACATTAAATGTATATATTTATTTGATTAATTTATATTTTATTATTTAATTTAATTTAATAATTTTTTTATTTTATGACTTGAAAATTAAAATTAAAACCTTTGTTTAAATCTAATAGTTTGCTTGAATGTGGAAGACTTGAAAAAAAATATGTATATATTTTTAAAAAAATGAAATATTGAAATATGAAATATATATGAAATCCATTCATTTTCTTTTCGGCTTAGTCCCTTTATTAATCTGGGGTCGCCACAGCGGAATGAACCGCCAACTTATCCAGCATATGTTTTACACAGCGAATGGCCTTCCAGCTGCAACCCATCACTGGGAAACATCCATACACACTCATACACATACATACACTACGGACAATTTAGCCTACCCAATTCACCTGTACCACATGTCTTTGGACTGTGGGGGAAACTGGAGCACCCGGAGGAAACCCACGCGAACGCAGGGAGAACATCTAAACTCCACACAGAAACGCCAATCGGCCCAGCCTAGGCTCCAACCAGCGACCTTCTTGCTTTGAGGCGACAGCACTACCTATTGCGCCGCCCATATATATATATATATATATATATAATGTTTACTCAGACATTATTCGTAATGTTTACAATTATTTACAACATAAATAATTACAACATAAATTCACAAAAATAGCTATCTACCTACATAATTTGTGAACTTTATTTTTATTTGTGAAGTTATTTCATTTATTAAGATAAATAATAATAATACATATAATTTGTTTAGTAAAGCATATAATCCTGTATGCTTGTCAGTTATATGACAACATATGTAACAGTCATACAAAACTTAACCAGTGATACATAAACATACATAAGTTTAAAAAAATATACATATACATATGAGGGGATCCATCATATATAAACTATTAGATTGTACAGATAATATTTTGCATTATTAGAGATGTTTATATAGTTAATTTTATTTATTATTTAATCATTATTACATTTCCTGTGAGTAATACAGCGACTCAACAGGCGTCATTTGTTCAGTTTGACCACACGTCGGCGCTGTTTCCTGTCTGACAGACTCTGATATCAGTATGGTGTGTAAAGGCTGACAGGTTAACCTTCTGTGAACGCTTTCAGAAAACGCTTTACTCCAGATGTAGAAAAGCCATGGTTGTCGATTAGCTGGGGACTTATAGAAAGGATAACTATGATAAAATACCTTCCTCCAGCGGCTGGGTGGGAAATGATGGACTTTTTTAGACTTCACTGCTGTTTTTCCCATGAGCAGCTCAACAGAGGAACAGTCATTCATCACACTTAAACTGACAGTGACTAAACTCCATCTGTGCAAACTGTAAACATGCCTAGTTATCTATCTATCTATCTATCTATCTATCTATCTATCTATCTATCTATCTATCTATCTATCTATCTATCTATCTATCTATCTATCTATCTATCTATCTATCTATCTATCTATCTCTCTGTCTGTCTATCTGTCTATCTCAGTTTTTCTGTCCGTCTCTCCATCCACCCATCCTTCTATCCGTGTCCATCTGTCTCTCAGTTTTTCTGTACACCCATCCATCCGTCCGTCCGTCCGTCCGTCCGTCCGTCCGTCCATCTATCTATCTATCTATCTATCTATCTATCTATCTATCTATCTATCTATCTATCTATCTATCTATCTATCTATCTATCTATCTATCTATCTATCTATCTATCTATCTATCTATCTATCTATCTATCCATCCATCCATCTATCTATCGGACTCAGTCTTTCTGTTCGTCCGTCCATCCATCCATCCATCCATCCATCCATCCATCCATCCATCCATCCATCCGTACCTATCTGTCTCTTAGTTTTTCTGTCCATCCATCTATCATCCATCCATCCATCCATCCATCCATCCATCTATCTATCTATCTATCTATCTATCTATCTATCTATCTATCTATCTATCTATCTATCTATCTATCTATCTATCTATCTATCTATCTATCTATCTATCTATCTATCTATCTATCTATCTATCTATCTATCGGAATCAGTTTTTCTGTCCATCCATCCATCCATCCATCCATCCATCCATCCATCCATCCATCTCTGTCTTAGTTTTTCTATCTATCTATCTATCTATCTATCTATCTATCTATCTATCTATCTATCTATCTATCTATCTATCTATCTATCTATCGGACTCAGTCTTTCTGTTCGTCCGTCCATCCATCCATCCATCCATCCATCCATCCATCCGTACCTATCTGTCTCTTAGTTTTTCTGTCCATCCATCTATCATCCATCCATCCATCCATCCATCCATCCATCTATCTATCTATCTATCTATCTATCTATCTATCTATCTATCTATCTATCTATCTATCTATCTATCTATCTATCGGAATCAGTTTTTCTGTCCATCCATCCATCCATCCATCCATCCATCCATCCATCCATCCATCCATCCATCCATCCATCTCTGTCTTAGTTTTTCTATCTATCTATCTATCTATCTATCTATCTATCTATCTATCTATCTATCTATCTATCTATCTATCTATCTATCTATCTATCTATCTATCTATCTATCTATCTATCTATCTATCTATCGGACTCAGTTTTTCTGTCCGTCCGTCCGTCCGTCCATCCATCCATCCATCTATCCATCTATCTGTCGGTCTCAGTTTTTCTGTCCGTCCCTATCAGTCTCTCAGCTTTTCTTTACATCCATCCATCCGTCCGTCCGTCCGTCAGTCCTTCTGTCTGTCAGTTTTTCTTTGTCTTTCTTTCACCCATCCATCCATCCATCCATCCATCCATCCATCCATCCATCCATCCAATATAGAAAAGAGAGCAACAATAAAGAACGATTAAGCGTTCCCACATTTATAACTGTTAGTTTACATATGCAGAAAGAAAGCGAGAGTTCCAGCTTTATTTTCCATGCTCTAACCAGTGTGACGTGCCAAATCTGCTGGGTTTACGTAAGAAGAAGCCACCCCTGCTGACCTGCTGTCTTTATAAGTGTGCATCTTAAAGTCGACCCTTTAAACTTCCTCTGCAGCACTGCTGAATTTATTTCCACATGCTGCCAATTTGTAGCAACCTTAAAAAGCGCCCTCCTGCCATGCGCTACATACAGAACTGTGACTTACAGCCAAACACCAGCAGCCAGACCCACAGAAACATCACTTCAAGCCCCCGGTGATCTGTGTGAGCAAACGGTTGGAAGTTAAACTACTATAATAGATCCAAGATTACAGAATATTCTGGAAAAGGGTATACGTAATAAAATATTAAATAAAATATAAAGGCCTAATAAAACAAAGTCAAAGTTACAAAATGAAAAAAGACATAACTGGAGGGTTTATATAAGAGGGCTATGAACAGACATCTAGAATGCGTATTGCATATGAAAGTTCATAAGTGGAGAGTGCGGTAATGTTAGGAAGGTTAACTGGGGCCATAAAGCAGACAAAACCCAGCAGTGTTTTTACCTCATCTGGACAGTAACAGGAATGAAGGATTGTGACCAAGAGTAACTAGAAGGAAATTCACAAATTAAAAAAAAGAGCAGTTCTCAAAATTCATTTCCTAAACTGTTCGGTATACCAAGATTGGTTTCTAATGCTCGCTGCAGCTAGAATACATAAATACAAATAAATAAATAAATAAATAAAACATTAATATTACTACAATTTAAAATGACTTGTTTTATATTTGAGTATATTTTCTTTTGTTGCTTTAATTATTGTTATTATTCTGATTTGTAAGTAGCTTTAAATAAAATCTATATTAAACATATATTAATATTATTTTAATATTACTAATAATATTACAATTTATTTTAATAGCATTTCCCAGTTCTGTATAACGAGGAGGAGTCTGAGGCTGTGTTAGAATCCATATGAAGAAGTTTATAAATGGGATTAGACAGAGACATCGACGGGTAAACAAGCAGAGAGTCGGCATACATGTACGCTGTCCAAACCAAACAACAAACACAGGGGCAATTCCAGGAGATGTAGTAGTAATTAAGGCTGAGGATCAGAACAACAATAATCTGTCCAAAACAGAGCAAGATACACAGGGGCAAATCCAGAAGATGTGGTGAGAAGGCAGGCCAAAGTTTAAGGCAACAATAAGCAGTCCAAAACAGGGCAAAGACAAATAACATACTTGATCAAGGCAGGCAGGGTCATACACAGAAAAGCAGTCATGAAAGTCGCTTGGTAAGGTAGGTAAACTGGCAATACTTCGCCAGGAAGCATGGCCTGAGCTCTTGCTGAAATACAGCACAAACAGGAAGTGACTGGAGAGGGAGTGGAGCTGAGTCAGTAGTCAGGTGAGGGCTCCCTCTGCTGGCCTAGCGTTACATTCTGGTTGCAGCTGGAAGGGCATCCACTTCGTAAAACATATGCTGTTAAATAAGGGACTAAGTTGAAGGAAAATTAATGAAGTTTAATAGCATTATATGCCTTTAACTACCCCACCAAGAATTTTTTTCTGGATTGCATTTCTTAACTCCTAATGTTGCTAGTTAACACACTTCATGCATTTTTTTCAACACTTCCCATAATTTCTAAAATATAAACCTCTACCAAATGGTTAATATGTCGGTTTATGGTAAAAGTACCAGAATTAATACATAAACTATGAAAAATTATATATATATATATATATATACATTTTTTTACAATAAAACTAAAATCAAGTGTAGCAGTGCAACAGGATTATGTTTGTTTGATATCTTTGTAAACCAACAATGCTGTGTAGTGTAAACCATTAATTAAAACAATCATTCCTTAAATTACTTTAACAGTTATTATTTAAAACAGTAAAAACATGCTCAACTGTTTGGTAGAGCGGCAGATATATATATATATATATATATATATATATATATATATATATATATATATATATATATATATATATATATATATATATATGTATATTAGTGGTGTAACGAATCACAAATCTCACAGTTCGGATCACATGATAGTGTTTCAGTCATGGATCGGACCGTTTGTCAGATCAGCCTTAAAGGGAAGGAGAAAAATATCATTTGCTTTCCATTTATTTTATACAAAAACTTTAAGACACAACAGAACTTAGAACCTGTAATTTATAAAAAAAATAAAATGAAGAAATAATAAGCTGAATATTTTGTATTTAAACTGTAAAATATTCAGTACTGTCAAAAATTCACTGTTACTACTTGCTGAAAATGCTAAATGTAGAAATCTAACATTCTAATTTGTACAACCCATATTTATTGTTAGTCTCATTTTTAATAATTGATTCAGTGATTCACTCATAAAACTTCACGTTTCATTGCTAGATGGATCATTTTTGAACAATTATTCTGTGGCGTATTTTTGATGGCTGGTTGTCGCCACCTATTGGTTAAATAATGTAATTGCTGCCTAACACACAAATTTTTGAGCGTCGAGTTAAATGCATATGATGGTGATTTTAATTTTTACCATAAACATCAGTGGTTTTATCTAAACTATAAACTGTTATTCCAGTACTTCTATGGTATTTGACTGTTTGTAACTTCATAACTAACTCAAACAACTAAAGACTCAATCTCTTTCTTGATCTTTGCCTTTTTCAAACACAGATTTGAATGCAGCAGATCAAAGAATCAATAAACATATGCAAATCACCATCATTTATCCTGATCTTTCAATAATCAATCGTGCAGCTTACACTGAATGCATTAATGCAGGTTAAACTAGTGACAGAAAACACCTTTAATAACCTAAGAAACCCACCACATTTCGAATAACCTACCACAATTTCTTCTGTCATCATTATATTTGACAGGAAAGCCTAAATGCTTTCATACATGTGATTAATGACGTGAGAGTCGAACTCTCTGTGATCATTACAAATTTAGGATTAATCTACATGTAAAATAACTTAATTTATCAGCAGGTCACGTGTGTTCCGAACCATGGGTTGTGAGATTATTAAAACTAATTATTCATCAAATCATTCAATCCAATCAAAATATTTAATCGACTGACAAGCTTATTCCTTTTATCGTGTCTTCTCGACTGTTTCACCACTTTTCTGTCTTCTCACACACTTGTTCCTCCTCTTTTTCCATCACTCAGCCTGGTTCGCTTTCTCTTTTTTGCTTCACGGTTGAGTGCGAGATTCTCCCGTCTGCTTCATCTTAACCTCCATGCATTTACCCTCACACACACACATACAGACCCCGGCAGCCACATTCATCACGCTGCTTCAGCCCATTCATCACATCCCCCTGAGCCCCCACAGTCCAGCATGGGCTCAGCAAACATCTCCTGGAATTTAGGGCTGTGGTTGGCTTTTTAATGTTTTACAGCAAGTCTTTCGCAGTTTGCAATTCCCAACAGCTCACGGGAACTCAGAGAGAACGGCAGGAGAACGCAAGTGTACGTAATGCGAATGGTGTGTGTGCGAGTGCAAAGAGTCCCACAGATGCTGGACGGTGTTTTCATGTTTCGCGGGCCGGAGTGATGACATTTATATGCCCTTGACTGAGCAGGAATTTGTTTGATTATGTTAGAGCTGAGAGCTTGATTAGACTGACAGCACCCAGTGTTTCGCTCTGTTTGCTCTGTCACTGAAGATAGCAGGGCTATTAAGCAGGAGCTCACAGGACGTCAGAGTGTGAAGAAGGCCAGAATGAATTCAATCAAGACATGTCCAAAAAACTTAATAAAATACTACAACAGGTGTCTAACATGTGGTGCATGCCAGAGCAGATCTCACTTACCAAATTATTGTAACATATTTATTTTTAAATATAAAGTTCAATACATTCTTAATGTACTTTAGATAAATTAAATTAATTTTATTTTAGTAGACTACAGACAGTAATGTTTGAAAATGCTGTAAAAAGTGTTGCTCATGAGGCTATTTCATGTCATTTAAATTAGACTTTTTTCACACATTTATTACAAATGACTGAATATATACCGAAATGTAAACTATTTTGCAAACAACATTCATTCATTCATTTACTTTTCAGCTTAGTCCCTTTATTAATCAGGGATCACCACAGCAGAATGAACCGCCAACCTATCCAGCATGTTTTTATGCAAGAAGGTCGAGCCTCAGGTCAGTTGGCATTTCTGTTTGGAATTTGCATGTTCTCCCTGTGTTGGTGTGGGTTTCCTCTGGGTGCTCCGGTTTCCCCTACAAGTCCAAAGACAAGCGGTGCAGGTGAATTGTTGCAAATTAATTAAAAACAAAAAAGCTGAAAAATCACATGTACAGAAGTATTCACAGCCTTTGTTGTGATGCTCTAAATTGAGCTCAGGTATATTCTGTTTCCACTGATCATTCTTGAGATGTTTCAGCAGCTTAATTGGAGTTCACCTGTGGTAAATTCAGTTGATTGGACGTGATTTGAAAAGGCATACACCTGTCTATATAAGGTTGCAGGGTTGACAGTGCATGTCAAAGCACAAACCAAGCATAAGATAAAGGAATTGTCTGTAGACCTCCGAGACAGGATTGTCATGAGACACAAGACTGGGGAAGGTTACAGAAAATTTTCTGCTGCTCTGAAAGTTCCACTGCGCACATTGGCTTCCATCATCCATAAGTGGAAGATGTTTGGGACCATCAGCACTCTTCCTAGAGCTGGCCGGCCATCTAAGCTGAGTGATCAGAGAAGGGCCTTAGTCAGGGAGATGATCAGTAACCTGATGGTCACTCAGTCTAAGCTCCAGCATTCTTCTCTGGAGAGAGGAAAACCTTACAGAAGGACAACCATCTGTGCAGCAATCCACCAATCAGGCCTGTATGGTAGAGTGACCAGACGGAAGCCACTCACCGCCTGGAATTTGCCAAAAGGCATCTGAAGGACTCTCAGACCATAAGAAACTAAATTCTCTGGACTGATGAGACTAAAATTAAACTCTTTGGAGTGAATGACAGGCGTAACATTTGGGGAAAACCAGGCACCGCTCATCACCAGGCTAATACCATCCCTACAGTGAAGCATGGTGGTGGCAGCATCATGCTGTGGGGATGTTGTTCTGGAAGACTAGTCAGGATAGAGGATAAGATGAATGCAGCAATGTACAGAGACATCCTGAATGAAAACCTGCTTCAGAATGCTCTTGACCTCAGACTGGGGCGACGGTTCATCTTCAAGCAGAACAATGACCCAAAGCACACCGCCAAAATATCAATGGAGTGGCTTCACAACAACTCAGTGAATTGCCCAGCCAGAGCCCAGACCTAATTTCCATTCAACTTCTCTGAAGAGATCTGAAAACGGCTGTACATGGTCGCTTCCCATCCAACCTGATAGAGCTTGAGAGGTTCTGCAAAGAGGAATGGGCAAAAATTCCCAAAGACAGGTGTGCCAAGCTTGTGACATCATATTCAAGCAAACTTGAGGCTGTAATTGCTGCCAAAGGTGCATCAACAAAGTATTGAGCAAAGGCTGTGAATACTTACGTACATGTGATTTTTCAGCTTTTTTATTTTGAATAAATTTGCAACAATTTCAAAAAATCCATTTTTCACATTGTCATTATGGGGTATTGTGTGTAGAATTTTGAGGAAATAAATGAATTTAATCCATTTTGGAATAAAGCTGTAACATGAAAATGTGGAAAAAGTGAAACGCTATGAATATGTTCCGGATGCACTGTATATAGTGTGTAATCAATGGTGAACCAGAACAGGTGTGTGTGTGTGTGTGTGTGTGTGTGTGGTGCCTGAAGGGAGTTGTAGTTCATATGGGGGCATAATTGTTCTCTGGGTGATAATGCATGTTTTCCAGCGATCTGCAAAGCCTAGATTGCTGATGATCGTGACACACACGTAAAATGCAATAGATTATATCAAATATATTCCTTAAAGACCACCTATTATGCCCTATTTTAAAAGATGTGAAACTAGTATCTAATGGCCATCTGTTCTGTGTGAAAATGTACAATTTCAGCTCTAAATAACCCACACAAATTTCCCAAAAACTCTTCCCAATAACTCTGCGCCTTTTAGGCTTTCATGCAAATTGTGCCATTTTGGTGAATGTTGCTTTAACAAATTCAAATGATTGTGCTTGATAAACGCCGGCGGCTTCCGGTTCCAAGCGCTATGTCAAACTGTATGAGAAGAGTCAACAAATGGTAATAATAAATGTTTACAAAGCAATGTAATACTTTCGAAAACCACAATCAAAATATATATAACCATGCCTAATATCCAATGGCCAGAATGTGATAAATTTTTTATAAATTGTTAAAACATTAGTGTCTGTAATCCAGCAAATCCAGACACTGTTGTGTACGCCATGATTTTATATAAAATTCACTTTAATGTGTGATAGGACCAAAAAGAGGTCATGAATATTTTCTAGATTCAAATGAGTAGCGACTTGGACTTGGAAACAGTATTTCCAGCCTGATCTCATGAGAAAACGTAAGTATTTTGCGTTTTGTCAGTTTAGTGGCTAATTCGTACGAGTTCAGTCGTACAAAATTGTACGATTTTAAAAAGGGGGCGTGGCACCTAACCCCACCCCTAAACGCAACCGTCATTGGGGGATAAGCAAATCGTACTAAATTGTACGAATTAGATCGTACGATTTCATACGAATTAGCCACTAAATCAAAAAGTTACGAATTGTCATGAGATTGTGTTGGTATTTCATACGTCACGCCTTAGCAAGTGGTTAGTGATTCAAAACTGGTGGACAGTTGCTTCTCACTTAGGGCTGTTTATGCTAATGAGGGACAGATAGTGGCTAATGGGCGGGGCTTTCCTATTCCAATGATACATACAAAGGGAGAATGTCAATCAAAGTGTATCTACAGACTTCAGTTTTTATGAAGTGTGATTATAAAAAAAATATTTTACCATTAGAGGCTCGCTATATTCACACACTCTTGCCACACAACTGTGTTTAAACTACGTATGAAAGTGATTTTTGCATAATAGGGTCCCTGTAAAGCTTCTATTAAGAAACTAGAAATTTTAATTATCAAGAGCGTAGGTTTGCTCTTGACATTGATGGGGACAGGTGAAGCGGGGGTAAAAACACGTGCAATAACGGCATTACCATGATGGACTCGTTCAGGGAATTTGTAGCGAACTTTAGTTTATGTGACTTACACTTTTCGTTGAAAAAAGCTCCTTATGTCCAACTTTTTTTTGCTGCTGCCATTCTCACCTGTGTGTCACACACATCTCACACACCTTATTCTTGCACGGGAAATTCACCTGCAGTTTAGGCGCTCGCTGCTTGTATCTGAACCTGATCAGAACGCAGGTGCAGCCTCTCATGTGACAGCAGCGAAAGGCAATCGAGGAGAGAACGTGATTTAACCCTTTCTGCATGTCTACGTTAATATTGACAGAGCGATTTTTTTTAAAGAGAATTAACTTATAGGGAACATTTCAATAGTTGATGGATATTGGTGAGGACACATCCTCTCCGTCCATGCTAAATCTTCGCCATTGTAAATTACACTGACTACATTTACATGGACATCAGTAATCTAATTACTTGCCTTAATCTGAATAAAACAATAATTAAGTTGCTCATATGGGTTGATTTTTGTATGTTTCTTTCATGATACTGATTTACAAGCACATAAACCGATCAGCATCATTGCATCACCACGCTAGCAATGTTTACATGGTAGACTCTTAATCAGAGTATTGTCTTAATCGTATTAAAATCGCAGTATTGGAGTCCATATACACGTACTCAGTGATATGCCTATTACATTTGTGTAATTAAATAAAATACGATCTCTTCGGTCTTAATTACGTATGGAAATAGACTTAACATTTGCTTCTACCCTTTATTCTGTCATTTCATCAGCACAAGTGGGATGTTTATTTGACAATTAAAGTGTTTCAGCGATGCTGCTAACGCGAAACTACGGAGCGCCACCCGCCGCGGCTTCTCACAGCACCTGTCGCCGGCGGCCGAGAGCGAGGCGCGGGGCAGCGCCAGCATCTGTTCCGCTGACATTCCTGCTTCCAACCCGGCCATAAATCAGCATTACCCGCACACTCAGCTCCAGCTGGATCTGCGCTCACACACACGAAGAGTGGGCAACGCATTCTTTAATAGTGTTTTTTACAAGAGAAACTTTATACGAGACTTATTTTTAACGGTTGTTTATGTAATAACTTTGCTGCAGCGCTTAAGAGCTATGGTAAATGAACTCATGTATGTTTAGTAAACTTTTCAGACGCTGGCTATTTAGACACCTTGACATGAGAAGGGTTAAAGGTGATTGATGATATGAGGACCAAAACGAATCATGTTTCCAGAGCCAGCCGAAACTCAACACACCTGTCACAGTCCATGAATCAACCTAAACGATCCTCATCAACGTACAGGGTTATTTTTTTTCCTCATTGCAACTTCCAGAATTACACAGAATACAGTATTAAAAGGCTAGAGTCAATAGGATTTACTTAGTTAATACCTTTGACCAAGGTTTTAATAGGCACATTAATCAAGAGTAACAATAAAGACATTTACAGTTTTTACTTATTTATTAATAATAACAACAACAACAACAACAATAATAATAATGATAAATGTATCCTATAATAATAATAAATAAAAAAAGCATCTAATCTAAATGATCATTGTGAAACTAAGGTAATTCAGCTTTGCATTTCAGGAAAATGACATTTTAAAAGATATACAAATAGAAAAGATTTATGGTAAATTGTAATATAATTTTAATAATATTTATTAATCACTTTTAGCTTTAGAGTATTTTTTCACCTTTCCACAATATTCAGCTTATTTTAATTGCTTTGATCAAAAGTTTATTGGAACCACCAGGCAGCTACTTATTTAGTTGATACTTTTATTGAGCAAGAATTTAATAAATTGATCAAGAGTGACAGTAAAGACATCTACAATTTTCTAAAATAATAATAATTAAACACTTTCAAATCCATTCAACGAAGAATCATAAAAAAGTAGTTCCACAAAATTATAAAGCAATTAAACATTGATAATAATATTAATAATAATAAATGTTTCTTGAGCATCAAATCAGAATTCCAGAATGATTTCTGAAAGATTGTGTGACACGAAAGTAATTCAGCTTTGTGTTATAGGAATAAATTCTTTTAAAAAATACATACAATTAGAAAACAGTTTTGGTAAATCATAAAATTTGCATATATTTTTAATCTATATGATCATTGTTTATAGCATTTTTTGTCACTTTTTTTAACAACATTTAGTTTATTTCAATTGCATGAATCAAGAGGACACCAGTCCAATTATAGACACCAGTCCAAGAGTGACAATAAAGACATTTACAATTTTACATAATAATAATGATAATAATAATAAAACACTTTCAGTTGGCATTTCTGTGTGGAGTTTGCATGTTCTCCCTGTGTTGGTGTGGGTTTCCTTCGAGTGCTCCGGTTTACCCCACAGTACAAAGACATGCGCTATGGGTGAAATCCTATTCATCCTATTAATCCCTAATTAATCCGTACTTAAAATAGTATTGCCTAATTTCCCACCAACAGTCAGACTATGTGCACACGGTGTACATATTGTACAGTACACCTATTCATTCTTCTAAGTATTACTGTCAACATTGTCAATTGTATATATATATATATATATATTCTTTCTTTTTTTTTTGGGGGGGGGGGGGGGGGGGGGGGGTATTGTTGCTGTATTTTGCACTGTCTGGAGCCAGCACCTAAGCTTTTCACTCATCATAGTACACATGCTGCTGATGATGTGACAATAAAAGTGATTTGATTTGATTGGAATTGAATAAACTAAATTGTCCGTAGTGTATGTGTGTGTGAATGCGAGGGTATTTCGCTGGGTGTTTCCCAGTGCTGGGTTGCAGCTGGAAGGGCATCCACTGCGTAAAACATATGCTGGATAAGTTGGTGGTTCATTCTGTTGTGGCGACCCCAGATTAATAAAGAGACTAAGCCGAAAAGAAAATGAATAATTGAATGAATGAATGAATGTTTCTTGAGCATCAAATTAGAATTTCAAATTGATTTCTAAAAGATCATGTGATACTGTAGTAGTTGCAATACAGGCTCATTCTGAAAACGTAGCCCTATATACATTTCTGGAGATCACCAATTATGTAGCCAGAAGTACGTATGGCTGCATTTCGTCTTTAAAACGAACGCTATGGGGCGGTATGATGCGGTTCCTTATCACCCTTACCAGCTGACCGCTTACCTACATATGGAAAGCTTTCCCGCTGTTACAAGTTTGTCCAGTAGCTCGCCATTTACGTCGGCCGACTTGAGATGCAGAGAGGAGTTGATCACGACAACAGGGTTCGAGTAAACCGGTAAAGAACGATTCCAGAAAACGAGTAAGACAAAAACAGAAGACAAATAAATGAAATAAACAAGTAAATAACAGATGTGAATGTGGTAAAACCTGAAACAGTGCTAAAAAATAGGCAGGGGCTTTTCTTTTTCTGGATTACTTTTTAAAACAGGGAAAGGGGTGGGCGGGTCAATCTGTGCTTTTGAAAATACTATTAGTTGGGTTTAGGGAGGGAGGAGGGTGGGTTAGTTGACGGGTGGACTGGTCCACCAGTCAGTAAATCCTCTGGATTTACGTGAGAACAGCAGGGGCGAATGGCATTCGAGAGAGATATTTGAGATCTCAAAAAGTGTACACAGTGGACTCCCTAAAACAAAAACTGAAAAAAAAGCGTAGCTCCGGGGATGTATTTGGAGCTCTCCAGAAATGTATATAGCGGTACATTTTCAGAATGAGCCTGGGTTGAGTAATTTAGCTTAACTATACAGGACTAAATTAGATTTTAAAATATATACAAATAGAAAGCAGTTTTGGTGAATCCTAATATTTTTCATAACTATTTTAATCTTTATTTTTATTGTATTTTTGTCACTTTTTTCACAATATTTAGTTTATTTTGGTTGCATTAATCAAGAGGTCATAGACACCAGTCCACCAATTCTTTGGGGGTTTCCTATTTTTCCAGCTCTGCGCTCTCAATTCTTCCAACACCTCAGCAATAACATTCTCAGTGCCTTTTGTTTTCTTTGCTTGTCATTGGCTATTAGCTTTGATAAAACGTCCATTACTCTTTTATGAGCTCTTAGATGTTGGAGCCTCTGACATGCGCTGTGTCCTATACGCTCTCACCAGGGCCACTGGGATCAAATATCACTGCGAAATTCCTCATCGCTGAGCTACCTGGCCTGACTATTATTGGCCCTGCACATGCCACAGAGGGGGCGCAGTAGTGGCATGATTATATAGGTGTTACAGACTGGATGGAATCTAAAGGGCAGAGGTTCAGACTATAAAGAATGTGAGGTTTTGGTGTGTGAGAGAGACGGAGACAAAGGAGGGAGAGCAAAGGACACACTGAGGTTTAGAAGTAGTTGCATTAGGCAAGTCCATCTGAATGGTTCAAAACATTACATCGAACATGGTGACCCTAAAAAATGCTTAAAGAGATAGTTGACCCCAAAAACTTAAAGTTAACTCACTTTTAAATGATTCCAGACCTTTATGGACTTCTCTATCCTTTTGAACACAAAAGAAGATATTTTGAAGAATGCTGAAATCCAGAGGAACAAAAAAGGTAACACTTGATTTGATGAAACCTTTATCAAGACAACAAAACTTGTCATAAATCTGTCATAAACATGACTGTCATGAAGCCATTATAAATATGTCATGAATTTTATAACTTTATAAGTCCTTAATGTATGTATTTTTTTTTACCTCAACTACAGTGGCGCAAGCTTAATTTTGTCATTATAATGTCATTAAATATTAATGACGCTCTTAAAAATGATTTGACAGACTAATGACTCTTTTAATGAGACATTTTAATGACAAAGTGATCAGAAAAATATTCATGACACAATTATAATGGCCTCATAATGATCATGTTTATGACAGATTTATGACAAATTATGTTGTCTTGGAATTGTCAAGTTGTCATGACAAAAAAAAGACTTGTTGTGATGTACAGTAAATGTTTATGTCAAGTTGTCATAAACTATGTTATCTTTGCATTTGAAATAACATAACTAAATTATAAACTAGATTATAAAGGTTTCATGACAGTCTTATGAACACCCCTTCAAGTAAAGTGTTACCCAAAATGAATACAACAGACGTATATTAATCTAAATATCTTCTTGTAGTCAAATGGAAAACTCATAAAGGTCTGGAAATCACTTGAGAGAGAGTAAATGTTGAATGAATTGAAAATTTTGAGTGGAATTGTATCCAACCAGGCTCATTCTGATTACGTAGCCCTTTATAAATTTCTGGAAAGAGCAAAATACGTCCTAGGAGCTACGTTTTTTTGCAGTTTTTGTTTTCGTGAATAAACCAGAGGCCGCTGTGCTTTTTGATGTCTTAAATGTCTCCCACGAGTGCCATTTATGCCTGCTGTACACATGTAAACCCACCAAAGGCCGCTGTTGACTGACTGTATGATTGACTGAATGACTGACTTACTGATCGGTCGACTGACCCACCCTCCTCCTTCCCTAAACCCAACCAACAGTTGTAATCCAGAAAAAGAAAAGCTCCCTAATTTTGACCACATTTTCAGATTTTACCACATTCTCACAGTTATTTAGTTGTTTTTTTATTTTCTGAATTCTGTTTTGTCTTACCCGCTTTCTGGAACCATACTCGCCCGACTCAAACCCTGTTGTCACGGTCCACTCTGTGTCTGAAGTCCACCGAC
This sequence comes from Danio aesculapii, assembly GCF_903798145.1. Lineage (NCBI taxonomy): Eukaryota > Metazoa > Chordata > Actinopteri > Cypriniformes > Danionidae > Danio > Danio aesculapii. The sequence goes on along the minus strand of NC_079440.1, from coordinate 52,359,503 downwards.
GTATGCAGCGAGCCACTGGACAAACTGGTAACAGCAGAAAAGCCGTTGACACAGAGGTAAGCGATCAGATGGTAGGCGCAAAAAGGAATGGCGTCATACCATCCCACTTCATTAATTTTAAAGATGAAATGCAGTCATACGTACTTCTGGCTACACAATTGGCTACATTCTCCAGAAATGTATATAGGTCTATGTTTTCAGAATGAGCCTATGTTGATTATATCCCATGGAAGTATATCCCATTACAGGGTTAGTTTAGTCCAAACTACACGTGACAGCCCTCTCGGTTTTATTGGACCCCAAAAGGAGAGTTTAAAAATGTCTCATCCATAAAATAAACAAATAGAGGTACATAAGAGTACATTTCTATCAATGTGGTTTAACAGAGACTGACCAATTCACCTCACAAGATCTCAGTGTATTTCCATCAGCCACATGTGTTATTTTTGATCTGCCTGTTTACTGTTCACTCTCAGCGTACTGGCCTCTGATGAATTGCATTATGAATAATTATAGACCATAGTTTAAGCTAAAAATGTTCTTTAATGTTCGACATGTGAAAAGAAAGCAACATAGGCTGATTCTGAAAACATACCTCTATATACATTTCTGGAGATCACCAATTATGTAGCCAGAGCTATATATGGCTGCATTTCGTCTTTAAAACGAATGCTACGGGGCAGTATGACGCCCTTCCTTTTCACGCCTACCAGCTGACCACGTACTTTCATACGGACAGCTTTTCAACTGATACCAGTCTGTCCAGTGGCTTGCTGCGGACGTCGGCGGACTTGTGATGCGGAGTGATGTGGAACTGCGATGACGAGGTTCAATTATGGCGAAGAACGGTTCCAGAAAGCAGGTAAGCCAAAAAATAAAATAAAAAAGTAATTAACAGGGTGAGAATGTGGTAAAATCTGAAAACATGGTAAAAAACCAGGCAAGGATCCACAGTCTAGCGAGGCCTTTTCTTTTTCTGGTTTGCCTTTGAAAACACTGTTGGTTGGGTTCAGGGAAGGTGATGGGTGCTGGTCAATCGGTGCTTTTTAAAACACTATCGATTGAGTTTAGGGAAGGAGGAAGGAGGGTCAGTCAATCGGTCAGTTAGTCAGTCAGTCAAAAGCAGCCTCTGGTGGATTTATGCGAGAACAGCAGGCGCGAATGGCACTCGTGAGACAAATTTGAGATCTCAAAAAGCGTACACAGCAGTCTCTGGTGGATTCACAAAAACAAAAACTGAAAAAATTACCTCCTGGGACATATTTGGCACTCTCTAGAAATGTATATAGGGGTACGTATTCAGAATGAACGGATTCTTACAACAAATTCTTATAACGCGTGGGTTGAAAGACAGTCTTGGTGTCACCATCCTGCACTTTGTCTCCATTCCCCTAGAGGTCCCCGTGTTTCCCCTCTACCTTTGTTCTTTCTTGTGTGTCCTTGTTTACTTTAATTTTGATCACCTGTGACTTGTTCCAGCCTGTGTATTTAAGTTGTCACTTTGTCTGTTCCTCACTCGGTTTTTGAGTCATCCCTGTTGAACTTGCCATGCGTTCCCTTGATGTCCTGAGCTACGTCTAGTAAGACGTCTAGTTTTATTTTCCTGTTGCTGGTTGCCTTAATGTCTATTTGTTTTCTCCCCTCGTGGAGTTTTTTTTACATGTTTATTATACTGTTAAAATATTTTGTATTCCTCATTCTGAGAAGAACTTAAGTTGTCTGTTTTGTTACCTCATTTTTTGAGAAGAATCTAAGTTGATTCTATTTTATTTATTTATTTTTAAATAAATCTTTGTTTTCTGGATTCCCTCTCTTCTGGGTCCCAATCAACTACCCCTGGCTCACACCAGTCTCCACTCCAGAGACCCGGGTTCAAGGCCTGGCCGTGACACTTGGCTGGCCTGAGGACGAGCAATTTTTTCAATTTAATAAAAATGTGGCTTAAAAACGATGGCAGAGTTCATTATTAACTATATATTTAAAATGCATTTATTAAATAGCTTAAAAATCTGCGTAAATCTATTAACTGTAAATTATTCATTCATTAATTTTCCTTCGGCTTAGTCCCTTTATTCTTCAGGGGTCGCCACAGCTGAATGAACCGCCAACTTATGCAGCATATGTTTTACACAGCGGATGCCCTTCCAGCTGCAACCCAGTACTGGGAAACATCCATACACTCATTCACACATACACTATGGCCAATTTAGTTTGTTCAATTCACCTACCCCATGTGTTTGGACTTGTGGAGGAAACCAGAGCACCTGGAGGAAATCCACGCGAACACGGGGAGAACATGCAAACTCCACACAGAAATGCCAACTGACCAAGCTGGCACTCAAACCAGCGACCTTCTTGCTGTGAGGCATAGATGCTAACCACTATGCCACCGTGCCGCCTGTGAATTATAATTATAATAGTTTAAAAGAACATGATTAAAATACAGCCAACTGTAGAAAAATAAATATTAAAATAATAATAATCAAAAACTAAAACAAACTTGATTTGTGATGATAAACAATATAATAATATATATATATATATATATATATATATATATATATATATATATAACAGGATTAAAATCGATGCGTTCCCTAACGCGAACACTTTCCAACCAAACCAAACTATGCTAATCAAACAGATGCTATTTTACATGCACTTTAAATACACAAATCTTAATTTGTGAGAAATATTATTTTTATTGTTATGGAATCTGACAGAATGTACAGTAGAGAGACTGCAGAAGCTATATTTCATGGTATGGAAAAGTACATTCAGCTTTGCTTCTCTTTATCATCCTCCATCAGCGCTGAAGATCAAAGGATCGAAACTGCATATGAGCACACACACACACACACACACACACACACACACACACAGACACACACACACACACACAGACACACCACACACACACACACACACACACTTCATTAACCACAGACATACCACTCTTATCACCGGCCAGTCAAGCAGCAAGTGAAACAGTGTGATCATCTAGCAGATAAAACCTCCTTTTACCATAGTATATGGTACATGATATCCACTATATGGTGACACACACACACGTTCGTTTGAATTCCTCTGTTAGAAGAGGAGTCTCAGAAGAAGATATTCACTTCTCTTGCCAAACACAGCAGATGTTTTGTATGGTATGTGTGAAGCATCTGGGATTACCGTAATTTACAATGCTGCTTGTTATTCCTACATCTCTCATCACTAGATTAATATACTCATCAATGTTCAGTGTAAAGTAGTATGCTTAGTATGATTAAGCATGAACGTATACTGGACTTCGTATACTGAACGTATGAATGTATACTGGAAGGTTCAAGAAACCCTCGAGTACTTTATTTGAGATTTTAACAGATGTGTCATCCGCGAACCGGTCACTTTCTTTTTCACTTTCGGGTTCAGGGCGGTGTGATCGCCGTTCGCCTAGAGTGCCAGTTCAGCTTGCTCCAGCCCTGAGTATTATTCAGACACCTCACCCCGAACCTAACTCCCCCGGTCTCCCGGATTTTCAGGGACAGATGTTGGCAGGTATGTGTGTGCTGTTAAAACACCAGCATATTGCTCTATTTTTAACCATGACACACATTCTGTGTTAATCCACACAGTGGCAAAAGCTGAACTATATTGAACCTTGACCGCTGCACGTGTGTAAGAACAGCTGACGATGGCCATAGCAGCGACAAACGGCAGTGGAACGCGAGCTCACAAACGCATTTAAATCCGTACACAAAGCAGCACGCGTCGCATATTTTACGTGGCATTAGACAAGATATGAGAATATAAAGAGTTAACCAGATACAGTACACGCGGTTACAAGTAACAAAACACAATTAAGTGCATAATTTGCAAGCTATAGAAAACAAGGAAGCCACCATGGTAACGCACTTACTTACACTTGTGAAATGAAGGAAGAAACTGATCCATGATCCACTTCATGTACTGATTAAGTCCCTTACATCAATAGTCTGTTGTAAGTGTGTAGATTCCAGAAGCACTCGAACTGCACAAGGCTGAGCTATAATGCTGAGGTATTTTTTGCAAAAATAAACCTCAACCACTGACTCTTAACAGTTTCATCTTTGGGTAGAGAATATAACACTATCCCTTACACTTACAGTAATATCCAGCTGAGCACAGCGTGACTTGATTCAACCGGCATCTGCTACAGTGTGTGTCTAGCCTCTTTTTCTTTACTACTGTTCCAGTGGGCAGGGCCGCAGGTTTCAATTTCCCGGGTTTCTGCGTGCAATAACTGGGCGGGGCTTAAGTTTCGTATCGACGTCACACAGAAACAGCTAAAGACTCATTATCAAGACGATTCATTTGAAGGACCAGGAGTCGACTCTGTTATAAATGAATCAATAGTTTTAAACACTGTCCACTTTCAGATTTAAGCCTTAGCTGGATATTTCACTTCACTTAGAGCTGTGTTACAAACTTCATGGAAGGTGATTTTCAAAAACCCATAATAGGGGCTCTTTAATTATTCATGACTACATGTGCTTTATTAAGGCAACACAGACCTGCCAAGCTGTGAGACCCTGTGTTGATGACTGGGTGAGACCGTGTCCATGGACTCTGCATACGGCACGCAGTATTTAGCCATTCATGAAGTATGTGATACTGATATCCCTTTTTATTTTCACCATTCATTCAGAACGGACCTTCGAGTCACTGGGAAGGCGGTGAAATGATAAATTTCGCTGGTAAGATATACAGCCAGGTACACAACCTTCCTATGTAACTCCCAACAATACTTCCGGGTTTCTTCCCACCGCAGCCTCGATTTCGCTTTTAAAAACGGTGGCCGCGTGAAATCAGTCTATACCCACGTGACTGCTTCGAATTTTGATTCAAAGGGTTAAACACCCTCTTGGGTTAGTAAAGTGCATAGAGAGAGATTAGACGTCGATTACATACATTTCTACTGTTACAAAGCACTGCACTGGTCCCATGCACCAGTAATTAAATGAAAATACAATAGTAATTTATAGTAAAAAGGTTTTGAAGCATACTAAAGTGTATTAGTGTATTTTGTTACAACTATCTTTAAAGAAAACCACTGCATATTGCCGTATAGTGTTTAACGGAGGCCAGCTGGTGAATGCAGCCCGAAACATCACTCACATAGCCTCCTCAGAGCATTCGCCTTCCATGCAGGAATTGTCAGTTCGATCCCCGCTTGAAACGGGACTAGTTTGAATATAATAAAAGTAAATACTTCTGAATAGTTTGGATTTTACTACAGTCATCGGTCGTGTAATGTAACAAACCTTATGTGTAAAAACTAGAGTAATTTGTTTATATTACTGTTGTTGTATTACTACATAAATGAGTTGGTCAGTTGTGATCATTTGACATTATTGCAACACAGTGCTTTCCCACAGTTTAACCAGAAGAGGTCCTCATTGAGCACTGAATTAGAAAGCTTTGAGTAACGAATCTTTTTCCGATACATTTGAGTCGAGCGCTTCACTGGTTCAGAAAGCTTCATTTCACCATCACTACTAAAAGTGAACAAACAAACCGAACATGAGGAAGTGGAGCACAAAATAAAGCAGGACAGAGCAAAGCAAAGTAGAACAGAGCAAAGCAGAACAGAGCAAAATCCAAAGGCAACCTAAACAGGGCTTATAAGGACAGAACCAATTAGACAACGAGGAACAGCTGGAAACAAGGAGTGATCATGTGAGCAAGCATACAGGAAATGAAAACAGAAACCAAAACAAGAGCTAGTGCCCTCAAGACTCCACATGAGGGCACTGCAGCAGTTGTGACACCTCCCTCACCACCCGCATCCTCAGTTATATCCGCGAATAATAACCGCCCCCCCCCCCCCCGTCTTCAATTTCAACTGCGACCCGGTCCTCACTTTACTAACCTCCCTTTCGTTTTCACTATCGTGTTGAGGGCGGCGTGATCATCCTTTGCCTAGAGCGGCAGTTCAGCTTGATCCGGTGCTACGCACACACATTACACTCCTCCCCACAGAACACAACACACAGCCTAGAGCGCCAGTTCAGCTTGCTGGGTGCAATTTAGACACCTCACCTCGAACCTGAGCTGAACTATTTTGAAACTTGACCGTTGCATGTGTGTAGAAACAGCTGACGATCCGTAAACAAAGCGGCACGTGTCGCGTTTTCAATGTGGCTTTACACACGATATGAGAAAATAAAGAGTTAACCTGATATAGCACACGCGGTTACAAGTAACAAAACACAACTAAATACATAATTTGCAAACTAGAGTAAACGAGGCAACAGTTTTAATCGCACGTACTTACACTGGTGAAATGGAGGAAAAAACTGATTCATGATGCACTGATCCATGTTCTGACAGTCTTTACTGATCCTTCCTTTAACAAACGGATGAAGTCTTCTTTTTAAGCATGTAATTTCCAGAAGCACTCGATCTGCTCGAGGCTGGGCTATATTACTGAGGTTTCATCTTTGATTAGACTGTCAATAATATCCATCTGCACAGCGTGACTTCATTCGACCGGTGTCTCTGTGTGTGTTTGTGTTGCTTTTTTTCTGTTAGTGGGCGGGGCCGCAGGTTTCAAAACTCCCGGGTTTGCGCGCGCAACTACTTGAGTTTCATAGCTGCGTCATCACGAAACACCTAATGACTCGTTATCAAGACGACTTGTTTGAAGCACTATGAGTTGACTCCTTTATGGATGAATCAACAGTTTAAACACTGTACACTTACAGATTTAAGCCTTAGCTGGACATTTCACTTCACTTAGAGCTGTGTGACACACTACATGGAAGGGCATTTTCAAAAACCCATAATATGGGCTCTTTAAAACTCTTTTTCAGATGCAAAAATTCAACACAATCATGCAGCATTTGTAACTTTTAGTGGCTAATTCGTATGATCTCATTTATGTTATTTAGTATGTTTTGCTTAACCTCCGATGATGGTTGGGGTCAAATCAAAAGCAAATCTATACCTTACTTGTACTGCAAACTCGCTGATTTTTTTGGTCACATTAATAACGCATGTTTATTTTCTTGATTTAAAATCTAAAAAACGTTTTGAGATTGATATGTTTCTCATCCCATAACTCTGTGGTTAGTTGTTTTGGCAAATATAAACAGATGTTCCAATATAATGTTAACATATACTGTCTCTGTGAATGTGTTTTAAGTTTTTACTAAATTTTTACATTCATAATGCTGGAATTGCTCAGATACTTTTACTCTTGCACTACATTTTCAGCAGGCAATGGTCTTTTTACTTGAGTATGATTTTTCACAGTACTCTCTCCACCACTTGAGACGGATCAGGCCGGTCAGACGTGGGGGAGGGTCATTTCAGAGGCAAACCCACAGGTGCCTGATCCGTCTGCTTAAGACCCTCCAGTCCCACTATATCCCTGGATCCTCTAATGTTTGTCTACATACTGTACTATGTTTAAAGAGCGGCCTTGAGCCTGCGATTAACCAGAACAGAGGAAACTCCAAAACCTGTGACCCTTAAGCCAAGTTCAGCTCCAGAACGGAGAATTCTCGGCTCCATATTGAACTTGAGGGCTACAGAATTCTCAAGATTCCAGACTCAGTGTAGCACGGAGAACAGCGAACGGTCTGTTCCTCCTCATAACCTTTCAGGTCAACCTTGAAGAAGAAATAGTGTCGAACACAGCTTTTCAAAGAATATACTACCACACAAACACATGCAGGTGAAATTGAGACTTGTTCTAGTCCCAAGTTTGAACATCTTTCTTTCCAAAAATATGAATAAAAAATGACTATAATCTATGAGTTTTTTAAGTGAAGTTTATTTATAAACTAATTTCGAGAGGATCACAAACTTATGATTGCTTGCAGTCGGTCCCGCATTATTCAATTTATGATTGACCAATCAGACGATTCCTAAGCCACTATAAATACCCTAAGTTCCATATAACAGCTATCTTCGTTTTGAAGAATCCCCCCTTCCACCCCTACTCCTCTTTGCCTAGATGGGTGGCACGGTGGCCCAGTGGTTAGCACTGTTGCCTCACAGCAAGAACGTGACTGGTTCTAGTCCTTGCCAAGCCAGCCAACGTTTCTGTGTGGAGTTTACACGTTCTCCCCGTGCTCACGTGGGTTTCCCCCGGGTTTCCCCAGCCTGATCTCACGAGAAAACGTAAGTATTTTACGTTTTGTCAGTTTAGTGGCTAATTCGTACAAATTCGTATGAGTTCAGTCGTACGAAATTGTATGTTTTTAAAGAGGAGGCGTGGCACCTAACCCCACCCCTAAACCCAACTGTCATTGGGGGATGAGCAAACCGTACTAAATTGTACGAATTAGATTGTACGAATTAGCCACTAATCAAAAAGTTACGAATTGCCGTGAGATTGTGTTGGTTTCCCGGTTTCCTCCCACTGTCCAAAAACATGCAACTTAAGTTAACTGACTAATCCAAATCAACACCATAGACATATTTATGGACACCTAGTGATCCGTTTGTAGCTTAAAGATTAATTGTAGATTATATAATTATTTACTCAATTTAAACAATACAGTGTTATTATCATTATTGTAATTATTATACAGTGATTATTTCATTTCTGCTTCTGAATACTGTTTTACTCCCTAGAAAATAATAAATGATTGTATATTTGCATTTTTTCTCTGTTGTATTTAACTTTACTTGTCATTTTTTAAATATTTTATGCAGATATGCTCCCCTACAGAATCATCCCAATCTATCTAAAATTATAAATACTTTACCAGCTATTCAAAATCTGCTGAAATTGCATTTATATCACTATATATATTGCAGTGAATGAAAATAATATTGCAATGTCAGTTTTTTCCAATATCGTGCAGCCCTAATTCAAGCTTTTAATTTAAATTTTTCCCTGTTTCATTTTGAATTGCATTATGGGACCTTGATCACTTATCAGGGTCACTTATATGATGTATTTAGATTTACTGAAGTTGTATTTCTGCATGTGCTTCTCCTCCTTCACAAAACACCCAGAGATCTGTTTTAATTAATGTGCCACAGAGGTCCATCTCCTCAGCAGATGTCTGCATGCATGCTTTCTTTCAGAGACCCTTTAAAAATCATAAAGAGAGAGGTGCTGGTGATGAAAAACATCAGACAACTCAATCAAAACGACATTATAAAAAAGGTAATAGTAAATGGCAATAAATAAATGACTTGTGTAATATTTAATAATGTGTCTTCTGATTTCATTTACAAAAGTGGCATGGTATTACTACAAGTTTTGGGATGCGATAATACCTGCAGTATTAGCACGGTTTTCTTTAAAGATCTTTAACTATAGAGTTCCTATTATTGCACTATTTCTAATTTTATTATAATTTAACTTTATGTTTGGAACATCTCAGACTTTGTCATATATATATATATATATATATATATATATATATATATATATATATATATATATATATATATATATATAATCAATAAAGAATAAATAGAACTATTACTATAGTAAGAACATGCTATTGTTCTTATGCTAAGCACATGCTAAGCACAGTAAAATATGAAATTGTGCTTTGAAATTGTTTGTGAAAAGCACTACCAATAGATTACAAAAACTTTAAAGATTATAAAAACGTTATTAAATATTATTACGATTCAAAACAACTGTTTTGTATTAAAATTGTTTTATACTTGTATTCATGTGGCACCAAGTTACATTTTCAGCATTATTATTCCAGTCTTCAGTATCACATGATGCACCACAGATCATTCAACATCATGAAGCATTTCTTATTATCATTGTCTAACAGTTTTGTGCTGTTAAATATATATTATTTTTGTTGAAACTGTGAGGCTTTTTCTAGGATTCTTTCATTCATTCATTTTCCTTTGGCCACAGCGGAATGAACCGCCAACTTATCCAGCATATGTTTTACACAACGGATGCCCTTCCAGCTGCAACCCAGTATTGGGAAACACCCATACACTCTCATTCACACACATACAATATTATTCAATTCACCTATAGCGCATGGACTGTGGGGGAAACCAGAGCACCCAGGGGAAACCTACGCCAACACGGGGAGAACATGCAAACTCCACACAGAAATGCCAACTGACCCAGTCGGGACTCGAATCAGCGACCTGATTGCAGTGAGGCAATTCTGACAAACATGCACTGTTTATAAAATATTTTAAACTTGTTAAACTCATTCTTGAGGTGCAGCGGATCATAAAGAGTTGGATCAGATTTTGAATCAGATTTAAAGAAAATTGAAGTTTCTTTGCAAATCCTGTTCTGTGGACATGTTTATACGTGTTACTACAGAGACATGTGAATGCGCGGCTGTCAATTAATTCGGTGGGTGGGGAAAATTGCACTCCTTCATCACATTGTGGTGGGCTTCAAAATTGCAGAGATTTGGATGCTATTTTAACATCAGGATATTATAAAAGGGTGTGTTTATATCACCTCAATATGACTGTGGACACACTATACCTGCACACAGTTCTGTCCAAACTGCTTCCAAAAATTGATTTTGCATCATAGAAGCGCTTTAATTAAATGACTTTATTGATGTTGTAAAAGAAAACTAATATTACTTATATATTTAATTATAAAATAGTTGAAAAGTCACATCAAACTTTCACCGGATGCATCCTTGCTATATAAAAGTGTTATTTTATTCGAAAAAAACAAAAATCGTACTGACACTGAACCTTTTAATGCAGAGGAGCCCGATACGCCGATCTACCGGTTGATCACAAAGGTAGCGTGGGTAGATCACATGGCATTAAAAAACTAGACATCGGCCTATCATCCATCCTCACTGAAATTTGCTGCTTGATTTACATACAGTGCAGCCAGTCTGATACCTGATCTTTTCTGAAGCATGGGTAACCAAGCATGTGCGTAAAACCGCGCCAACTTAGCAAAGCGCTGCAAAACTATAGTTTAGTCTAAATATTGTTCCACCATGACTGATGATCAGTTAGTAGTGTGCTTGAGGCTGGCTATCAGCAGCTACTGTCCGGACAATGCTTCCCTGGCTGATTCCATTCAGTGCAAGTCATCAGAGTAAGGTGATGACAAAAATATGTACAGAGTTGTAGGCTGTTGCACAACATGGGCTCATACAGTTATGCAAGGTGCACCTATATATTGTAAAATAAAACTACAGAATTCTCAATATATTTATAAATAAATATATGTTTTGCATTTTTATATTAGGTAGATCATTTTGGCTTGGTCATTTTATAAGTAGTTCCCATGCTGAAAAAGTGTGGGCACCCCTGTTTTAAAGTGTATAATATCTAATGGTATTTGTGTTACTAATTTACTCTCTCTCTCTCTCTCTCTCTCTCTCTCTCTCTCTCTCTCAAGTTCAAACTGCTTTATTGGCATGACATTCAGTACAGTATTGTCTTATATATATATATATATATATATATATATATATATATATATATATATATATATATATATATATATATATATATATTACATATTTGAAATATGCGCATTTCAAATATGTAATATATTAAAACCATCAAATAAAAATAATAATAATCCAGTAGATAAGAAATAATGATAAAAAAGAATACATTTGACAATAATAATAATAATAATAATAATAATAATATTAATAAAAAGTCTAAATTATTTAAGTAAGACACATGAATTACATTAACCATTTCTTATGGTGTGTAGGGTGTATACATATTTTACAGTTAATCTAGATGTCAATTCATCCTCTCCGAGTACATGGTAAAGTTTGTCCTGAGTCATTTAAATTAAAAAATGAATTAGTCAATGGTTCAAATTGGGGGAAAAATATTGCTCTTGTTGTGGTGTATTTGGGGCAGGATAGAAGTAAGTGTGTTTCATCCTCTATTTGTTTTGTGTCACACCGTTTACATATTCTCTGTTCTTTAGGAGTCCAGGATTGTTTATGTCTGCCCTTTTCTATTTCTAGGACATGATCACAGAGGCGATATTTAGAAAGAGTGTGTTTTTCTTTTAATTGTTTAAATGATAAATAATTTGCCAACTGTGTGCTTCTGTTTAGGGCTGAATAACTTTGAAGTTTAGTTTGGAGGTTGAATTCAGTTTTTAGTTTTTCATCATAATTATATTTTAATGTTTTGTCAATTTTGTTGTGAGGATTTTGTTTGGGGACGGGTTCGGTTTTCGGCTTCTCTCTCTCTTTATATATATATACATATACATATATATAATAATGTTTAGAAGATGTGTTACTCAGGTTGATATACTAGATAATTTAGTATATACCTCTCCTTTTCCATCTTCAGGTATTTTTTTGTGTGGCTTTACGCATGACCAGACATGAGCAACTCTCATTTCACTTGTTCTCGCAATGCTGTTTTTATGATTATTCCTCCAACCATTTCCAGAAGGGGAACTCCACATAGGAGAGGTAAACCAATCCAACAAGGGAAGCCTTTCTTTTAAAAGATCCTTAAATCTTAAACGTAATTCTATTCCCACAAACTCTCTGTCCCGTATCACTGCAGAGTGTCCCTGCAGGAAAGGCGTGATTGTAAATAATTATGTGCATTACATGCCGTCGCACTCGGTTGTTATTTCTATACAGCGCAGAGAATTGTAAACCGGCTGTTTGTCGTAAATTCAGCGAGAAGCGAGATTAAAAAAAGCTACAGATGGAGCTTCGTGATCTGGAGGAGGGGGAGTATTTCCATAAATCAAACATCAGAAAGTGATGGAAATAGAAAGTGTATTGTTGTAAATGGTAGCAGAGAGACTCTTTAAAGAGGAAAGGGATGGAGATGGGAGTTCGCACTGGTCAACATGTTGGATCGATTACTATGAAGATAGAATGACACCATAAGCGATGTGCGGGAGATGCCTCTGTTTGTCAGCATCTTTAAATCAGGCAAAGGTAGCCGACATAAAGATCAGTGCTGTCTTGCTCTGTATAAGTGGCTCTCAGTAAACCTGTCAAGAACATGTCTGGGTCATATGGCACTCTAAAATTCTGAAGAAACATTACCGGGTTGCAGCTGAAAGAGCATCTGCTGTGTAAAATATTTGCTATTTATTTATTTGCTAAGTGGTAAAGCATTACTTTGCTACAGCAATCCACATGTAAACAATGTTTACGATTTTTAGAGGTTAAATTTAGATGAAATACCCCCAACCTGCCCATACTTCATTAGAATTTGATGTCTGCTTAAAAATATGGTCAAAACTATGAAAAAATATAGTTCGTATTTCTCAAAACACACACTGAAAAAGGGAACGCCCTCATATGGTCACCGGTGGAAACTGAATGTCATCTGGTGCTGTTGTTTGGTACCGCACCCAACAAAATGTTACTGAAAGCTCATTTTTTAAGGTATCAACTTCAAATTTGGTACATAATTTGATCTGAAATTTCGCTTTGATTTTCAGTCAGTTTCAGTTTCTGTTACATATGTATTTTATGTAAAATGATAAAATAAACATTTATTTACTTTTTTATTACTTTTTGATATTAATTTAGATAACACTTTATTTTGATGGTCCATTTGAGTACTAGTAGACTGTCTGCTTAATATCTGTTAATACTGCTCATTCAACAGACATTTTACTGACTATAAGAAACTTTGCAAGTACATGTCAACTTACAGTAACCCTAACCCCAACCTAACAGTCTACATATAATCTAATGAGAATCAGTTGCAATATAACTTAAATTCAACAAACTGATCATCAAAATAAAATGTGACCTTAATTTAATTTAAAATTGTATATCTGTCTTTTTTAAAATGAGACCAAGCTCAAATCTATAAAGCAAAATATTGTAGAGTGGCAATCATTTAAGTAGAAAATAAGAACATGCTTTTTTCATGTATATGTTCAAAAAGTGGGGGTGACAGTTAAGGGCTTAAACTAACTTAGAAAAAAATAGATATTAGTCTCGAGTCTGAGACAGAGTTATTTAATTTTGAGTATCTACCGATACCGAAACCCGATGCAATACTTCTACAATACATAAAAAAAAATAAAGAAGAGCGAAGAAACAGATCCAGGATGTTCCTTATTTTTTATTTAATTCACCTTATTTTAACATTCAACAACTCTGTTTGTTTGTTGTGTTAAATGGAGCCTTTTCCTTTAAACCTCTTGCAAGTTTACATATCTCACAGTTTGTTATTGCAACATTGTCGTTATCAACTTTATAATACCGCCAGACTGCAGACATATATATATATATATATATATATATATATATATATATATATATATATATATATATATATATATATATATATATATATATATATATATATATATTTGAGTCCTGATCGAGAAGTAACATCTGATTCCTATTGAGTCTGAAATGACGTGAATGGGCCTGTTTTGCGATCAGATCTGGAAATCCCTAATAGATGTAAAATTAAAATTAGATTCATAGAATCAGGGTGGGGCCAAGCTGGAGTGCTCATTCTGATCACGTGGGCTCTACAATAGTTGGAGAAATTCCAAATTGAACCAAAACAAAGGATTAAGCTTGGCTTAAGATTGGCAATGAAAATTCGGGAAATGCAACCTGCAGAACCTGGGGATAAAAAAATATAATGTTTATAAAAATGTTGAGGGCGATGCGGTGGTGCAGTGGGAACTGCCTACCCCCCACCCCCTAGTCACTCTGGTCTAGAACCTCCACTAGGTGGCACGATGGCTCAGTGGTTAGCGCTGTCGCCTCAAAGCAAGAACATTGCTGGTTCGAGCCTCGGCTGGGTCAGCTGGCATTTCTGTGTGGAGTTTGCATGTTCTCCTCGTGTTCACGTGGGTTTCCTCTGGGTACTCCTGTTTACCCCACAAGGCCAAAGACATGTGGTACAGGTGAATTGGGCAAGCTAAAAAAAAATTGTCCGTAGTGTATGTGTGTGAATGTGTGTGTGTTTCTCAGTGATGGGTTGCAGCTGGAAGGGCATCCGCTGCATAAAACATATGCTGGATAAGTTGGCAGTTCATTCCGCTGTGGCTACCCCAGATTAATAAAGGGACTAAGCAGAAAAGAAAATGAAAGAATGAATGAATGAACATGTTGAATAAATTCTCAAATTCTCTCTGTTAAAGATTACTTGGGAAATAATTAGTAGGAAAAAAAATTCTAATTTCACCAGAAGGCCAATATATTGCCATCTTATCAGTATTTAAGTAGAAAGAAAGAAAGAAAGAAAGAAAGAAAGAAAGAAAGAAAGAAAGAAAGAAAGAAAGAAAGAAAGAAAGAAAGAAAGAAAGAAAGAAAGAAAGAAAGAAAGAAAGAAAAAAAGTTTTAATTCCAAGTAGTTATATTACGGCAATAGTTATTTTAAATTTCATACATTTAACATTTTTTAGTGTTGAATAAGAAACTAATAAAACCATACAAGATAAACTATAATAATTAAAAATAAAGAGATATTTTACTCAGTAAAAGTGGCACACTTATTTTACTTAAAAGATTTGCTGCTTTTTCAAACTACTTATTTAAAATGTGTTGAAACAACAGTTCGTAAGTTGTTTTTGGGACAACCTAATTGTTTTATGCTGAATCCACTTACATTTGTAAAAACAATTAAGTTACCTTAATCTATTTGTGTTGGAAAAACATGAAGGAATTGTGTGGAACAAGCATTTTTTACAGAGTTGGGTGCAAAAAGGTAAAGGTATTTACCTTATTCTCCATGTACGAGTGGGTGCAGACATTTGAATCATTTTGGCTTAAGACTTCCAGTCTCATTCACTTCCATTCATTTTAGGACGTTAAAAACAGCTCGTTTTACTGCTTGATGTTGCAAACTGATATTTTTTATTATAGTATTGTACTTTGTCTGTATATTCATGCAAAAACTTGTTTGTAGAGCAAGTAGTTTGACCGTTTTCTGCCGTTTATAATTCCTAGTAATTTCTCTCAAAGGAAACTTAATCGGAAGTTCTAAAACAATCACAAAAACGAGCGCACTCCCGCATTGAAGATTAAGGTCAATATGCATCATGTAAACATACACTTTTAACTGTTACATTTACACAAAAAAACTGACAACAAATATAACAAAACAGGCTAATTTTCATGATATAATGTCACAATGATCGATAACAAACTAATATAGTAAGCCTCAGGACAATTTTGAAGTGATCATTTATTTTTGAAGATTTCATCATGTAAAGAAAATGCACAGGCATCAAGAAGTCTTTGATACTGACTCGATGTTTACTGGTGCATGATAACATCCTTTCTTTGAAAGAGGATGTTTGTATCGTGAGGGCGGAAGGGTGTGGAAACTCTCCTTGATCCTCTATGTGTAACCCTCCATTTTCATACTTTGCCAAGCACCTGTACGCAGGTATGAAATGAGAGAAGCGTTTTACCTGTTGCTGCAAGACTCAAAACAGAGCATTTCTCTCCCATGACCACCCAGTCTCATCCTCTACCTCACACCTGCAGTATCACAATTCCAACACTGCATCTCAGATACTATTGAACACTTTGCCAATGAAGAAATATGTGCAAGAAGTTCAGGCATCTACCACAAACGTTGACCGCACATTAGAAGCCATACTGTAACTATTCATTCATTCATTTTCCTTCAGCTTAGTCCCTTATTTATCAGGGGTCGCCACAGCGGAATGAACCGTCTACTATTCAAGCATATGTTTTATGCAGCGGATGCCCTTTCAGTTGCAACCCAGTACTAGGAAACACTCATACACTCTTGCATTCACACACACACACTCATACACTAAGGGCAGTTTAGTTCATCCAATTCACTTATATCACTTGTTTTTGGACTGTGGGAGAAACCGGAGCATTTTGCTCATTGAGCATGAGAACTTGAATACAACTCCAAATCAGAAAAAGTTGGGGCATTATGGAAAATGCAAATAAAAAAGGTAGTGATTTCCAAATTGACTTTGACTTGTATTTCATTGCAAACAATATGAACACAAAATATTTCAGGTTTTGTCTGGTCAACTTAATTTCATTTGTAAATATGCATCCTTTCCTGTCATTCAGACCTGCAACACATTCAGACCTGGCACAGAAGCAATTTAGGGCTAGTTATCAGGTAAATTTGCCTGTACACCACCAGGTAGAAGAGGCCAGGAATAAGTAAGTAATCAGGTAAATTGGTTAAATAATATTGTGATTTGAAACAGGTGATGTCAACAGGTGATTGTAATTATGATTTGGTACAAAAGCAGCATCCAAGAAAAGTCTAGGCCTATAGGAGCAAAGATGGACCGAGCATCACCACTTTGCCCACAAAAATACGTGAGAAAATTATTGA
This sequence comes from Danio aesculapii, assembly GCF_903798145.1. Lineage (NCBI taxonomy): Eukaryota > Metazoa > Chordata > Actinopteri > Cypriniformes > Danionidae > Danio > Danio aesculapii. The sequence goes on along the minus strand of NC_079440.1, from coordinate 52,342,226 downwards.
AATGTTTAAAAATGTTCCTCAAAGAAAGATAGGAAGTACAAATACATTCAAGGAATCTTCAGGAATTTCAGTGCGTAAAGGAAAAGGGCACAAGCCTAAGCTGAACAACCACGATCTTCGATCCCTACATTTGCATCAAGAATCCTCATTAAGCTATAAGCGATATCACCACATGGGCTCAGGACTACTTTGGCAAACCTTTGTCAAGTACCACATTACATAATTACATCCATTAATGCCAGTGAAAACTTCACTGTGCCAAAAGGAAGCCCTATGTTAACAGTGTCCAGAAGTGCCATCAACTTCTCTAGGCTCTAAAGCATGTGGGATGGACCTTCACAAAGTAAAACGTGTACTGTGGTTCAGGGTTTTTTTTTTTTTTGTGTGAGAAATGGATGCTGTGTGCTCCGGACCAAAGAAGAAAAGAATCATACAGACTGTTACTGGCAACATGTCCAAAAGCCAGGGTCTGTCATGGTATGGGGTTATGTAAGTACCGTTGGCAAAGTTAACTTGCACTTCGGTGATGGCATCATTAATGCTGAAAAGTACATAGAGATTTTGGAGCACAATAAGCTGCCTTCTTTCCCATGCATACTTTCCCCATACATACAAGACAATGCAAAACCACATTCTGCACACATTACAAAGTCCTGGCTACTGAGGAAAAGGATACAGATATTTGACTGGCCTGTCTGCAGTCCCGACTTGTATCCAATAGAGAATGTGTGGCACATTTTGAAGTGCAAAATGCAACAACAAAGATTCTGTACTCTTGCCCAGCTTAAGACTTGTTTGCAGGAAGACTGGGACAAAATTCCACCTGAAACACTTCACCACTTGGTGTCTTAAGTCCCTAAACGCCTTTTAAGTTTTGTGAAAAGAAATGGCAATATTACAAAGTGGTAAATGCTTCACTGTTCCAACATTTTTGAAATGTGTTGCAAGAACCAAAATCGGAATATTTGTTTATTTTGAAAAAAAAAAAAAAAAAAAAACAATGAAAATTACGAGGAACACATTAAATAATGTTTGTTATATTGTCTGCAATGAAATACAAGTCAAAGTAAATTTGAAAATCACTACTTTCCTTACTGTCCCAACTTTTTCTGATTTGGGGTTGTAGAATAAAATAGAATAGAAAGCTTTACTGTCAATGTAACTGTCTGGTTTAGCTCAGCTACTAAATACGATCTCCAAAGACTACGTCGAATAGTTCGGACTGCTGAGCGAATCACTGGTACAACCCTTCCTACTCCCCAAGAACTGTACTTATCCAGAGCGAGCAGAAGGGCTGCCAAAATCACTCTGGACCCCTCACACCCAGCACACTGCCTCTTTGAACTTTTACCTTCTGGTCGACGCTACAGAGCACTGCGCACCAGAACAGCCCGACACAGAAACAGTTTCTTCCCTCAGGCAATCCATCTCATGAACACTTGATGATAGTAATTGTGGAACCAACATCACTACTTGCTATACACTTTTATACACATATACACTTATTTAACAACACACTTTACATGCCAATTTGCACATAACAGCTGCACATATAACGTTGTATATAGTAATACACCTGCACATTCACTTGTCAATTTGTATATTTGCATTCACTACTTACTTCTATTTTTTAAAATATATTTATTATCTGTTTTTTGTCCTGTCTCTGTAATCCTGTTGCACTGTAAAAGCTCTGTCACGAAAACAAATTCCTTGTATGTGTGAACATACCTGGCAATAAAGCTCTTTCTGATTCTGATTCTGATACAAGATGCAAAAAAAATACCTGAAGTTCCTTTAAAGAGGAAAACAACATTTCTGTTTCAGCAGATACATTTCTGAAAGTAATTAAAGAAACACGCTGATCACAATTAACAACAGCACTTAACCATGTAAATACCCCATAGACTGTTTGTTTATACTGTTTGTTTAAATCTTATGCATCCCCCATGTACACACACACGCACACACACGCACACACACACACACACACACACACACACACACACACACACACACACACACACACACACACACACACACATATAGACTCAAGTACAGTAATATCTGCGGTGTCAGAATCTGTAGGGCTCATGTTACAGGTCACACAGGATTCCTGCTTCTTTCTGGCTCTCAGCACAAGTGGGAATGTGGCTATGTCAACACACTTGTCTTTAACTGACATCTGACAACACAAACAGGGCACAAAAAGAGTCATTTGGGAATACTGGAAAAAAGGAAACAACTTTATGGCCATGCTCAAATCAAGGAGATCTAGCACACCTAGAATAAGCTGTCCGTTAGCATTTCAAAAGTAGTTGTTCGACTGTTTTCAGACAGTATGCGATAAAAAGATATAATATAAAAGATCACTCAAGTATATAAAATGTAGATTTTTTTGTGTAAAAGTGTCATATTTACTCAAGGGCTGAATTCATTTGAGAAATACAATAAATCAGTACAGATTTTGATTTGATTTCAAAAAATATTTTGTTTGTATTTAAAAAAATAGATTTGCTTGTAAATAATTCTGTGCATTTATTATTTCAGGATTCTTTGATGAATAGAAAATTGTAGCATTTTAAAATAGAAATAATTTTAAACATTGTAAGTCTTCACAGTCAATGTTAATTTAACATGTTCTCCTTCTGGATGAAAAGAAAACTTTTTAACGAGAATGTCTCGAAGTTTCCACAAAACATTTACAAGTCTTAAACTGCTCCCAACATTGAAAAGAATAAGACAGATTGAAAAGATAGGAAAGATCCTGAGACACTGACTTTCGGAATTCAGCTTTGCCTCATGGGAATACTTCTAAAAATATTTAAAAATAGATTTTCTTTTATTTTAAACTGTTATTATAATATTTATTAATAAAACAGGTTTTAATGTATTTTTTTATTATTAATGATTGATTTACTGTATTATCTGAAAGATAATATCTTGACAATTCAAAACATATGTCAAGTCGCTGGTTCGAGTCCCGGCTGGGTCAGTTGGCATTTCAGTGTGGAGTTTGCATGTTCTCCCTGTGTTCAAGTACTCCGGTTTTCCCCACAGACCAAAGACATGCGCTATAAATGAATTGAATAATCTAAATTGGCCGTAATGTATGAGTGTGTGTGAATGCGAGTATGAATAGGCGTCACATAATCCTGATGCAATGACTATTTAATATTTTATATTTGCTGAAAATCTTGTTGTTTTGTTACATATATATTTGGTATCATAGTTAATAATGTCTGTATTTTTACAGAATTATTTTAGATAGACATAAAATAACTTCTAAATACTCTTTATTTGGTTATAGTTGAGTTGTTGTTTCCGTAAAAAAAAAGATTATTTCATTCATTCATTCATTTTCTTTTCAGCTTAGTCCCTTTATTAATCTAAGGTCGCCACAGCGGAATCAACCGCCAACTTATCCAGCATATGTTTTACGCAGCGGATGCCCTTCCAGCTGCAACCCATCACTGGGAAACACCCATACACTCTTGCATTCACACACATACACTACGGCCAATTTAGCTTATTCAATTCACCTATAGCGCATGTCTTTGGACTGTGGACTGTGGTGGAGGAAACCCAGCACGGGGACAACATGCAAACTCCACACAGAAATGCCAACTGACTTAGCTGGGGCTCGAACCAACAGCCTTCTTGCTGTGAGGCGATTGTGCTACCCATTTAGCCACCGTGACGCCTATGTATCAATTTTTCCAAACAAATTATTGGTTGTAGTGAGGTGGTTTCTGTAAAAATAAGGATTAATCCAGTAAATGATTAGTTATTGCACATGGAAAAACTACTTTAAAAGTAAATTACTGTAAATGGACAGAGCAATTTTATGAAATAACACAATAAAACCTCACATTTATGGTGATTAACCTAAAAGTGATGTTTTTTTTGTGTAATTTTACAAAATGTATCAGTTTTTCCCCAGTTGAAATACAACAATAAACTGTAATTTAATGAATTTTGACTGTAAAATCTAATCTGTATTTAGTTTTTGCTTGTAATTTTGTAAAATGTTTATTATCTGTAATTTAACAGGATATATCTCTGTAAGCCCTTTCGCTAGTCTTTCGACCGTTTTTTTTATGGAATGTTTTGTATACTGCTAACAGCGTACCACAATTTTAACAGTGTACCACAATGTAATATAATATAGCTATACATACAATATTGTATATAGTAATATACTGTACATACATTTGTCAAAATTGTATATTCTTATTTTTGTATTCCTTTGTTATCTGTTGCTGCGCCCAATTCGCATACTATCCGTCCTCAATAGTATTTGAAAGTAGAATTAGTATGTCCCAAATCGTAGTATGTTGAAAAGAGTATGCCAAAGGTTCCCGTATGGTTTACTATTTCTGGTAAAACTCGAAGTGTAGAAGCGTCCATACTCTAACCGCTGATATTGCCCACCATACATTGCACGTAGGACGTGAATTCGAATTAGAACTACAAACGCGGGTGAAAAGTGTAAATAAACTACAAACATGGCGGACGCGCAAGACCAACCGTCAAGTAGAGAGGCTTCAGTAAAGATGTTTGTATGACTGTTAATTAATATCTAGCCCACTGGAACATGTCTTAATCGTGTTGTCTGTATTATATTTCATCTGCAACAACAATACTGAACTTATATAAAGACGTGTTTGGACATTAATGTCTGAATGCAGAATTATCCAAACACCTGAGGAGATTTCTATGCATTTAAGAATTGTGAATGGGAGATTAACCTGCTGCTGCTGCTGCTTCTCCAATAAGCTAGAAAATTAAATATGAAAGAAATGTGGATGATGTGTGGATGATTGACAGGGCTCTTAACTAAGCAACACAATGATCTGTTAACGAGGAAGTAGTATGTCCCAAAAGCTTGCATACTCTTCTGTTACACACCCAAAAGTGTGTACTTTTGCTTCACAAAAAAAGTACATACTTTTAGGGTGTAGTATAAGTATGCGAATTGGAACGCAGCATGTGTTTTTGTCCTGTTACTGTCATTCTGTTGCATCGTGGATACTTCTGTCATGAAAACAAATTTCTCGCATGTAAACACTCATGTCAATAAAGCTCTTTCTGATTCAACAGACCAAAAATATTGTGCACTCTGAGTTCATATATGGCTAAGTTATGTTGTGCTTGGCAATGATGATACAGTCATAAATCTCTCATACGCTCATGTTGCTTTAAGTGAGCATGACAACAGCTAATCTTTGCTTGGCCTCATGGTTGAGACAAATTTAGATAATGATGAGGCAGTTAATTAGTCAGCCAGTGGTATGTTAATCTTTCTATCAGCAGAGAGCCAGTTGATATCTCAATCTCTGTACTGGAGATGCATTCCTCAGCTGATACTAGATGTGTTTTACCGTTTCCTCAACACACAACAATCATGGTTTGGTAGCTGCTCTGAGATCAGACGGTGTGCACTGAAGTGTTGAGAGCGAGATGCTCAGCGTATCAAGTCACACTCATGTCACAAACTGAGAGAGAGAGTTGCTAATCTGCTCCAACTCTTGGCAACAAGTCTTATCTCTAACACTAGACAGCAAATGTTGGATGGAGAGAGCCAAAGAAGCACAAAAGAAGAGGTCGAGCTAGCAAACATGCCACGGGGGTTTGTATTTTTCCAGGCGTTTGCTCACAGATCTACAGAGATTAATGATAAAGTCAATGAGCTGGGGTTTTGCTGTTTTGCGCGTGTTCTCACTTGGGGAATGTCTTCCAGCCAAAAGCGAGGAAACTCCAGCATGACGAGAAATATGTTTTGAGTAGACCTTTCAAAAACATTTCCATTTTTCCACTCCGCTAATCCCACACTATTACAGAAATCCTTTGTTCTTGCAGAAACCACGTCCATCTCCACTAATGCCTCGAGATAATCTTCTTAATAATAATAATGTGCTATAATAACTTGTAACAATAATGAAAACATATGCTAGGAAAGACCTTCATAGGTTTTATTAAAAATGTCAGCTAATTCTTTGTAAATAGGAAATTAGACATTCTGGTCAACATTAATTAGATGTTACTATCAGTGTTGGGTAAGTTACTTCAAAATAGTGATTAATTACTAATTATCTCATTAAAATTGTATTTAAATGACATTTTTAATTACAATGTTTAAAAAACTCATTCATTCTTTCATTTTCCTTCTGCTTAGTCTGTTTCAGAGGTTGTCATTCCAGCATACAGGGTTCTTACACCTATTTTAACTTCAAATTCCAGCCTTTTAAGCACTTTCAAGGTGCATTTGTATGCTTTTCCAGCACCTAACAACCATGGTAAACTACATTTATATATGCTGTATGTACTTTTTTATATATAAATCCATTCTGCTATTTTAAAAAACACAATATAGCATTTCAACTTAAATCGTTGGATACTTTGGAGCATGGATTTATTGAGATAAACCACAAAAATGTTAAATAAATAAATAAATAAATAAATCAGATGTGCCATTATTTGTGACTTTAGGTGGTTTCTAAAACAAAATCTGTCAGTGTTCTTTACATTCTCTCGTACCCAGACCTTTACATTTTTGCGGCTGTAGCTCCTTATTCATTTCAAGGAAGGCATTGACTAAGTGATTGACAGCTGATATTAACCAATCAATTCGCGTTCAAGAGCAGTGGGCCAATCAGAAGAGCTTTAAGGCGGGGCAGGCATTGCGGGCTTTGTTTACTGCAGCAAGTTGACATGTCAACTGTTTTAAACTATTTCTGAGCGCTGCATTTGGCATTTTTAGTGCAAATATGCATTCTGCGTGAATGTCTCCTAAATACGCGCATGCCGTGCACATTTTGCAATAAAAACTGGTCGCACGGCAACAATTTTATGTACTCCCAAAAATATTTTGAGCTTGCATAAATAAAAATGCAGGCGCAAATGCAACCAAAACGATTTCAAATTCAAGCAGGTTCAAGCACTTTGTCCAAAATCCAAGCACTTTTTTAACCTTGAAAACACTATATTAAAATTCAAGCATTTTCCAGGATTTCCAGCACCCGTACGAACCCTGAGCATATGTATTACGCAGCCGATGCCCTTTCAGCCACAACCCGGTATTGGGAAAGATACATACACACTCATTCACACACACACACACACACACACACTCATACACTACGGCCAATTTCATTCATTCACTCGGCTTAGTCCTTCGGCTTAGTCCCTTTATTCATAAGAGGCCGCCACAGCGGAATGAACCGCCAACTTTTCCAGCATATGTTTTACACAGCGGATGCCCTTTCAGTGACAACCCCAGTATTGGGAAACATCCATACACTCTCATTCACACACATACACTATGGCCAACTTAGATTATTCAATTCACCTATACTGCATGTCTTTGGACTGTCGGGGAAACTGGAGTACCCGGAGGAAACGCACTCAAACACAGAGAGAACATGCAAACTCCACACAGAAATGCCAACTGACCCAGCCGGGACTCGAACCAACAACCTTCTTGCTGTGAGGCGATAGCTTTACTCACTGTGCCACCGCACCACCCTACCTCAGTTCATCAATAAGTTATTTAAATACTTGACTAAACTCTAAAAATGCAAAGTATAAATGCACTACATATAAATCTCAATCTATCACAATAGAATCTTTAATTCTTTAAATTGGAGCCAAACAGGACATTTTAGCTTTATTATAAAATGTAACACTTTAGGAATAAGAAATATTATATGTATCAAAACACAAGACATTTCAAAGCAATGACACAATCATTGATGCATATACTGACATGAATTTTGCTTCTCAAGCATGTTCAGTCTACTTGATCAATGAATTACTCTGCTTCTCTTAACTGATTGATCCAGAACTGTTGAATTTATATACAGTATTTAAGCAAGTACATGATAAGTAACTGTAATTAAATGACCTAAAAATGAAAAGTAATCCCTTACTTTACTTTTTATGTGAAAAGGTAATCTAATTATAGTACTTTGTAGCTAAATACATCCAACACTGGTTCCTAATTGACCAATAAAGTTAATATAAAGTTACTTTAAGTTAATATAAAATTCTACATAGTTTTATATATATTTTGACATATAAAATAAATATATAAAATATAAATAGCCTGAAAAAAAAGAATATTACTATTTATACTATTATTTATTATTAAAATTTACTTGAAAAACAAACTAAAAATATTAAAGAAAATAAAATGTTTTTGAAGTGTTTAAAATTCAGTCGAAAGCTTTTAATTTAAATTTAATAACAATTTTAAATTCAATTTTTAATACTAAATTTGAAATCACATTTTAATCAAATGTTATTTATATTTATATATGTAAAGAATTATGACAGTCAAGACAATTGAAAATATATTTATTTAGCTTTAACTTATTTTAATAACTCAATAAGGTTTCAAATAATGTTTTTAAGTTATGCAAAATTTTACTTGATTGATGTGAGTTGAGGTGAGTAGAAAAGTTTACTTGGTTCAGCTTAAAAAAATAGTGTTGCCTTTCATTTGCTTAAAAGTTGTCATTTCGAATGTTTTAAATCTCTAATATTGGACAATAAGCAATGTGGTATCCTGAAATATTATATATTCCTAATAAAATAAATCATGTTTTCTGAAGTGATTATATTTACATTAAATAACACCTAGATGTTACAAACAACTGCATAATAACCCTCTAAAAAGACTCAACACTGCAGTATTACAAACACTACTTTGGTCTTGTCTTTCAGGTTGGATCTGGGTCTGCATTAGAGGCCAGAGAGGTCTGCGTGGGGGGAATTCGTGAAATGTCTCAGCATCATTATTTGTTATTTATTCCAGTTTCTGGATCATTTGAAAGCTGCAGCTGTTGTCAGACTACAACCTTTGGAAGGATAAGCGAAGCCCTGCTGGCAGCACTAAAGTAATGACTCTCTGTGTGTGTGTGTGTGTGCGTGTCCAAATGCCTGTTACTTTGCATGTTTGTGCATACAAATGTTTATTTTTGTGCCTCACACACACACAAGGTCAGAGGTCATTTGGCTAATGCATCTTCCATGTGGCATCAGACCGGGAATTGAAATATTCCAGGCTGTGTCTGTGAGGAATTCTGGATGAAAGAATGGCAGCATTGCCGGGATGCTTCCCGAGTCGCTGTGCTCGGACTTGTTTGTGCTCTGATTATGCAAAAACAGATTTGCAGATAAACATCAGTGCTGATAGAGAAAGCGCCGTATCAGAAAGGCAAAGGCAAAATCTCCGCCGCCCCAGACCACCACTGAGGGAATCCGAAGCAGGAGGTCCACAAACCCACAAGGCAACTTCTGCCGCCTAGAAATAGACACTATTAAACGTAAATAGACAGAGCGGCAAAGCTGTTGATGCAAGAATTTCAATTAGCAACCAAAGAGCAAACAGGCTAAAGCTAAACGTTTTTAACCACAGTCACAGCTTGTTTGAATGTATATAAAAAACTCAACCGCAGGTTTAATGCATGGATATTTACGAGTCATTAAGCAGACTATATATATAGACTAAATGTCCAGTACGTGTTTTTACGGTGAGTTCTTGTGTAGGGTTGCCAGCTTTAGTTTCTTTCAGGAAAATAAAGATCTTTCTCACTGCAGTTTTGAAAAAAAAAAACATAGTCACTGCCAGTGTTGGGGGTAACAAGTAATGCGAGTGATGTAATAATAGCATTAAACACATTACTTTTAAAAATTAAGTAATATTATTTGAGTTACTTTTTTGAAAATGTAATGTGAGTTACTTTTTAGTTTAATTAATGAGGATTTAAAAATTAAACTGCTGAATTAAAATTAGTCACAATGGATTTCGCAGTCATGTTCATTACTTTGAATGCATTGAAGAAAAGGAAAATGGGATTATAGTCTCAATGGACAGTGATTTTAGTAGCAAACACATTGCTTTAAACTCAATAATCTGTATATCCGGCATTTATAGCTCTGGGGTCAGCCAGTTCTCAGATATCATTATCCTAAAATATACTTTTTTGATGTGTTTGTAAATGTAGGTGTGGGTTATACAGTGTGTTGTTAATTGCAGAACTTTCAAGTTTTGAAAGAGTTTAAGCCTCAGCCTGGTAATAAAAAGTAGCTCAAAAGTAACGTAACACATTACTTACAATAAAAAGAAACTAACGCATCTAGTTTTGTGGAGCAACTCAATATTGTTATGCATTACTTTCAAAAGTAACTTTCCCCAACACTGGTCACTGCTTGAATTAAGTTCTGACACACATTTGATCACTTTACAAATGTGTTAACTGCTTATGTTTTAATAAAATAAAAGAATAACAGCCTAATATTATATCAATTATAATAGCCTGAAATACTTAACTTACTGCATACACTAAAGAACTGTTCATGTAAATAAAATGAAGATGGAAAGAGCAGTGTTGTAACTATATAAATGTCTTTTAGTAACTAACGAAAGTAAATAAATAAACACATAAATAAATGTAATGTGTGTGTGTTTATATAGCGCATTCATCGTGTATGGCCATACACCCAAAGTGCTTTACAATCATGAGGGGGTCTCTCCACACCACCCCCAGTGTGCAACATCCACTTGGATGATGTGACGACAGCCACAGGACAATGGCGCCAGTGCGCTCACCACACACCAGCTATAGATGGAGTGGAGAGACAGTGATAGAGACAATTCAGTGGATGGGGATGATTGGGAGACCATGATGGGTAAGGGCTGATGGGATTTTTAATGACCAAAGAGACTCAGGACCTCAGTTTAATTCTCATCCGAAAAACAAAGACAAATAAGAGATGACAAGCTTTTAATCTGAATGAATAATAACTGAATCCAAAATAAATATCAATTGACTAAATCTGAATTGGGTGGCACGGTGGCGCAGTGGTTAGCACTGTCTCCTCACAACAAGAAGGTCGCTGGTTCGAGTCCCAGCTGGGCCAGTTGGCATTTCTGTGTGGAGTTTGCATGTTCTCTCCGTGTTTGTGTGGGTTTCCTTCGGATGCTCCGGTTTCCCCCACAGTCCAAAAACATGCGCTATAGGTGAAACATATGCTGGAAAAGTTGGCGGTTCATTCTGTTTGGGCGACCCCTGATGAATAAAGGGACTAAGCTGAAGGAAAATGAATGAATCTGAATTCAAAATAAAAATTAAAAAGGTTAAAAAGAGAAAAAATAGATATTATATGTTAAATAGTTAATAGGTGCAAATTATTTAATAGATACTATAACAAAATAATTAATCAATAATAATATAATAGCAAATAAATTCATTCATTCATTTTCTTCAGCTTAGTCACTTTATTCATCTGGGGTCGCCACAGCGGAATGAACCGCCAACTATTCCAGCATATGTTTTACACAGCGGATGCCCTTCCAGCTGCAACCCAGTACTGGGAACAATCCATACACTCTCATTCACACACATACACTACGGCCAATTTAGTTTATTCAATTCACCTTTCGCGCATGTGTTTGGACTGTGGGGTAAACAGGAGCACCCGGAGGGAACCCACGCAAACACGGGGAGAACATTCAAACTCCACACAGAAATGCCTACTGGCCCAGCTGGGACTCGAACCAGTGACCTTCTTGCTGTGAGGCTAACCACTGAGCCACCGTGTAGTATTAGCAAATAAATTATAAAATCAAACAAAAACAACACTTGAAAGGTTACAAGATCTTTTATTTTTGAGGGGGGAGGTTTTCGTTGGCTAGTTCTCACACATCTTTTGTTCTCACACATTTTTTGTTTGTTTGCTTCACTAAACACAAACTAGTTTTCAGTATATTTTGCAATTGTAGTAATGCACTTTGTCAATCATGATTCATTTACTCCACGTGCAAAAGCATCAAATATCAGGCCGATTACCAAGATAAAATAAGAAGCATTTGGTCATGTGACCTCAAGTTGATGACTCCCACGAGACAACCCATTGCAAAATGAAACAGATTTTGTTAGGCAACACATTTGACTCTTCATCTAGTGCAAATATGACTTTTAACACACTGCCTTTTTGTGTAAACCTCGGAATAAACACAGTATCGGAAAAAAACCCACTGTATATAAGGGACATCTGGCAACCCTATCAGCGTGCCTATGTAAGTTTGTTTGACTGTGCATCTGCAGTCACCCAGATGCCCGATAGCAAGCAGGGATGCGAATGTGTGATGATTAGAGCGTGGATCTTATCATATGCACAGGGGCATGATTTTGCTTTTCTGTCCCGCCGCCAGACCCCCTTCTCTCCCACCTGGACCTCCTGCAGTTTGGACGCCCGCCATGTGTAAGCCTTCACTGGTTTGGTTTCTCTGGTTTAAACGGAGGAAGTGAAGAGCGGAGGGAAAAATACTCTCTTTCATATCTTAAAGCACCAAGAGAGAATTACGCACACACACTAAAGCCACATCTCCACATGATCAAACAGATGACTGATTGCACAGGCCTCGGGGGGGAACGAGAAAAAGGGGGGAATCAAGAATGAAATGGGTGGTGGTTTTCCAAAAGAGGCTTTGCACCTCAATGACATCGAATCTGTACGCAAGAGTGTGTGACAAAGAAGGCAGTGAGACAGAAAGGTTTTGATTAGAGAGATGTTTGTGGTTTTGGGTGCATGGGTGTGTTGGGTTTTGAAGCTGTCGCCATTATATGGAGAGCAACATGAAGGGAAAAGAGAGCAAAAAGTGAGGGAATATGTTCATGTGTGTGTGTGTGTTGAAACTCATCAGGTCCTGTAGGGGGCGCTGTAATCTTGTCTTGGGAATATGATGTAACACTTTTCTTCTTCTTAGTTATGAGCTAAAAAAATGGCTGCGTTACATTATGGAGGGCTCATCCCTATGCACTAATCCCTTCAAAGGGTTTACCCCAAGAATGAAAGCTGTAATGGGATGAAGTAAGTAGGGGACCAAATTTTTTTCTTTGGAACATACTTTTGCATTATTCTTTGTCACAAATTGCTCAAAAGGGCCTTTAAAGTGACCAATTTGAGTTTGGAGGGATCCATAATTGTAAAAAGTTGTAATCCATAATTGTATAAGTAAGACTATAAAATGCCAATTGAAGTTGGATTTATTCAGTTTTAAATACAGTCGACAACACATTGTTTCTGATGTAATGAATGGTCATGTTATTTGGTGCCACTGGTGTTAACAAACGAAACTAAAACAAAAAATAATAATGATAGTCTTTAAATCGGTTTGTCCAACCCAGGCTCATTCTGAATATGTACCCCTATATACATTTCTGGAGAGCGCCAAATACGTCACAGGAGGTACTTTTTTGCAGTTTTTGTTTTCATGAATCCCCTAGAGGTCGCTGTGTATGCTTTTGGAGATCTCAAATTTCTCTGGCGAGTGCTATTCGCACATGCAGTTCTTGTGCAAATCCACTAGAGGCCGTTGTCGACTGACTGTCCAACTGAGCGATCAACCCACCCACCCCCTTCTCTACACCCAATCGACAGTGTTTTAAAAAGCACCGATTGACCAGCTACATTTCGGGGGCCTGAAACTTGACCAGCGCCCACTCACTTCCCTAAACCCAACCGACAGTGTTTTCAAAAGCAATCCAGAAATAGAAAAGCCCTCACAGCAGACTGATTTTACCATGTTTTCAGATTTTACCACATTCTTAACCTGTTATTTACGTGTTTGTTTAATTTTTTGGCTTTTGTTTTTATTTTACCTGCTTTCTGAAAACATTCTTCACTGGACACGAACCTCATTGTCACGGTCAACTCCACTCTGTGTCTCAAATCCTCCGATGTACACGACAACCCACTGGACAAACTGGTAACTGTGGGAAAGCCGTCCACATGTAGGTAAGCAGTCAGCTGGTGAGCATAAAAAGAAATGGTTTCATACCCCCCGTAGGGTTTGTTTTAAAGACGTAATGCAGCCATACTTACCTCTGGCTTCATTATTCACGATCTCCAGAAATGTATATAGGGCTACGTTTTCAGAATGAGCCTATCCTGGGTTTGTCAATTACAATAATTGGTAAACAAACAGGCCTGCCCAAAATTCAAGCATTTGGTTGAGTAAATGATGCTTCCTTAATGTTTATATGACGATGATTTATTAAATGGACATTTTTTATTTTATTTTGTATTTTTAGGAAGTTTTGTATATGTAATATAACCTTACATCTGTGAAAACAACTAAAACTGCTGTATATTGCATGCCAGGCCAGTAGTTGGCAATGTTGCTTTTTAAAGAAACACCTACACATGTACACAAATACAGTAGCACTAGTATTTAAATACTTGTGCATGCCTATAGACAATGGCTGCGTCCAAAATCGCCTACAACTCTGTAAGTACTTCAATTGAATTTTTGAATTTAAATGTACTACATGGCCATTAGAAAAGTACGTTAATACAGTATGAATGTGAGTAGTATGAATGGAACTCGGACATACTACATCTGCTATTTTGTCATGATCATGTGACCTACCCGCATCAGAAGCGTTGATTCACTCCCGTTCATGAATTCTCTCACGGTGAATCATGAGATAGCGTAGCGTCCATCCAATGCGCACTTCAGAATCTCGCTGGAAGTAGTGAGTCATGCAGGTACTTTTCGCCTACTGTTTTTCGAATTCTATGAATCTGGACATATTACTCAGCTCGCATACTGATTTTAGTGTACTATATAGTGTGGAAGTATGCGATTTCAGATGCAGCTAATCACATTTTTTTACTTTAAATGGTAGATTTTTCAAAAGCTTTCACTTTGAAACCTTATCAACCTCTTTTTGATTTTCAGGCCCCTGAAATATAGTTGTTATGTAAAATAATGGCTAAAAACTAATAAAACTGTTGAGGTTGTGCTTAAAAACTGTGCCGTATGCATATCTGTGTGTTTTAAAAACACCATAGGTTTTTAATATGATCTGGCATAATAAGCTAGAACAGAAAAACATATTTGATCAAATTTAACTATTCAGATTTGTTTGAGCTAAACACTGAAATAACAATAAACTGTGAGTTCATGCCATCTCTCATTACAAGCCAAACCACAGTGATCTTGATGGAACATGAACTGTACTGACCGTTACCTTCAGTTCTGAAAATTCAGCTGTTATTTCCTCAAATAAACTCTTCAAGAGTGAAGCAGTGAGTTTGTTCAGCTTGCCTGGCAATTAGACACTGGATTTTATCATCGCACCAAACCACAAGTGGTGAAACTCAGCAACATGGTCTGGCGTTCCTCAGGGTTACGTCTGTAGTCCAACTCTGTTCTCACTCATCACTTCTCAACTGCAACAAACACATTGCTAAATGAATGACTGATCGACGCAACAGTCACAAACAGTACTCAGGCTGCAGCCAAAAAATGATATCACAGAGGTTTAACGAGAATTCAGATTCAAAATATGGAGTTAATGAGATTTTGCATGCCAACATATGAAAAAAAAAGGGTTTGTGGCTTACAGATGCACATAAAAAGCTCTCATGAGAAAACGTAACTATTTACGTTTTGTCAGTTTAGTGGATAATTTGTACGAGTTCAGTCGTATGATTTTAAAAAGGAAGCGTGGCACCCAACCCGACCTCTAAACCCATCCGTCACTGGGGGATATGCAAATCTAAACTAAATCAAAAAGTGACGAATTACCGTGAGATTGTGTTGAAAACTACCATGCATTTCTGTATCTAAACACATAAGATAACACTTGAATTTGGTGAATCTAAATCACGGAGGTCCTTAACTTTACAATCCATACGAGCCGCAGCATTGAAATATGAAGAGCACCCTTTCAAAACGTTCTCCCAACACATTAAACATCATAAATGTCTGACTAAACTACTACTAAGAAACCTCACAAGCATTAATTGCATATAATTTCTTTTTATTGGAGACATTTCCTGTCATAATTCAAATACAAATTCAGTCGCACGAAAATGTACGATTTTAAAAAGGAGACGTGGCACGCAACCTCACCCCTAAACCCATCCGTCATTGGGGGATAAGCAAATTGTACTAAATTGTACAAATGAGATTGTTCAAGTTCATACGAATTAGCCACTAAATAAAAAAGTTACGAATTTCCATCAGATTGTGTTAAAACTACCATGCATTTCTATATCTAAATATATAATATAACGCTTGAATTTGTAAAATATAAATCACGCAGGTCATTAACTTTACAATCCATACTAGTCGCAGCCCTGAAATATGAAGCACCATATCAAAACGTTCTCCCAACACATTAAACACCATAAATGTCTGACTACACTACTTAGAAATAGGCTTGTGCCGGTATTTGGTAATGCGATAAATCACGGTAATGAATATGCACGATATTGTTATCGCGGGCACTTCAAAATACCGTGAAAAATAATAGATCTGAATTTATATTCTTAGAACGCGCCTTAGCTTATTTTCCATCAACCGCTTGAAGAAACACTGCCTATATGCATCCCCACATGTAGAAGCACTGTGTGCACGCAGTGCGTGCCGCCGCTGCCACGCACTATAATCCTCACACGAAGAAGAAGCATGGCGGAAGGAGGAACGCTGCCGACAATTTATCCCCCTTCAAAAAGGGTAAAGTCAGAGGTTTGGAAATATTTTGGGTTCCAAAAAAATGCAGAGGGATTGCTGATCGAAGACGGTTTCCCTTTGCACATTCACTTTGATATAATTGCTCAAGTTTACTTTTATATTGTGTATTGTTTTATTTATATTATTTGTATTTAAATGTTTGAAGTACTTTTAGTTAATTAAAAAGTTATTAAAGTGACTAAGTTGACGAAACTGAAGTTTTTTGTGTTTTTTTTTACCTGTTTCTCTAGTAAAATTACAATATCGTGATAATACCGTATACCGTGATAAAAGCTCAATCAATTAATCGCAGCATGAAAATGTGATACCGGCACATGCCTACTTAGAAACCTCACGAGCATTAAATCCATTTAATTCTTTATATTGGAGACATTTCCGGTCATAATTCGAATACAAATTCAGTCGTACGATTTTAAAAGGAGGCGTGGCACGCAACCCCACCCCTAAACCCAACCCTCATTGGGGGATAAGCAAATCGTATTAAACTGTATGAATGAAATTGTTCAAATTCATACGAATTAGCCACCAAACCAAAAGTTATGAATTGCTGTGAAATTGTGTTGAAACAACCATGCATTTCTGTATCCAAACATATAAGAATTTGTAGAATCTAAACCATGCAGATCATTAAATTTCAATCCATACTAGTCGTAGCATAGAAATATGAAGCAACGTTTCACAACGTTCTCCCAACACATTAAACATCATAAATGTCTGGCTAAACTACTACTTAGAAACCTCACAAGCATTAAATCCATTTAATTTCTTCATATAGGACATTTTTTGTAATTTAGAGCTGATGTTTTAATGCTATCTGGAGTCATATGTCATATATTAACCGATTTATTTCGGCTGTTATCTCTACTTTAAACCGGCAAAGTCGAGTTCGAATGTCAACATACATAAAATGGCAAATAAAAAAAACTTTATTCAAGGATGGCAAAGCGCCATTGCTTTTTAACACCTACTAAGCACATATTGCATGTTTGTATGAGGTAAATGGAGAAAGGATTTAAAGAATTACAAAGTTTATGCAGAAAACCGTGTGCTTACTTTGCATCTGTCAAACTGTGTTTATATATGCGTGCGTGTGTATTTGATTAACACATTGATGTTGAATCTAATGTTGTGGGCAGGTTTCCCAACTTGCTGGCTTTGATTGTGCCCTTTTGCACCTTACCCAGAGTGCTCCCCAGAGGGTTAATGCTGGGAGGTTACAAGTTCCCTCCTCTTTTCTCTCTCTCTCTCTCTTTCCCTCCCTCTCACAAGACTCTCACTCCTCTCAGCTGAGTAACCCAAAGACAGACTCTAACAAGCTCCACACAGGTTTAACATCCCCACAGAGAGCACACAATCAACAAGGGACGGACTTTCAAGCACCATCAAGAAAGGAGATCTTGGAAAGTCAGTCAAGGAGTTTTACCGTGAATGGGAAACTTCATGCTTGAAGATGAAACTGATCAAAAGTGGATTACACTGATCTGCACAAGTGGTAAAATCTCATCTGGAATGCTCTCATTGATGTGACCGTCCTGGAGAATATAGAGGAGATTTTTTTTTTGAATCCTAGATATATTTTTAAAGTGATCTGGAAAGTCCCTGATCATGGCTGGGGAGAGACTTATTCACCTGCTGAGGACAATCTGGATGGTATTTCTCATGCAAGGTAAATTGTTGTGTTGTATTTTAACCTTCTCTTTCTCTTTCTAAATAAAGCAAATGGTTTTCAAATTCTTCAGAGTGCTTCGGAAGATAGTAAGCAAATAACTATGTATACTTCATTAAAGAACTTTTGCTTTTTTAATCATAACGATTCCCATCAGTACCAAATGGTTTTACATTGTGATGCCACTAAATAAGCTTTCCACGTCATACAAAGAGCTTTTCATCCTCTGGTTCTTCAGAAAACAATCTGGTGCTTTAAAGCGGAGGTTTTCAATAATGGTCCTGGTCATTTTGACTGTCTCTCTTATCTGACACACCCAATTCAGCTCTTGGAGCCTCCAATAATGAGGTGATGATATAAATCAGGTGAGGTTAAATAAGTGCGACATTCAAAAATGTGCAAAAAAAAGTAAATCAATTTAAATATTCTGCTATGAAGCACCTATAATGGAACAAAACTATCTTGACTAATCTCGAAAAGACTTTCTTCAGCTGATCCTGAAGAAACTTTAAACTTTGCTATCGTTTTTTTAGCAGCTACATTTATCCAAACTCACAAAATCAGTGTTATAAAATCCATAACATACTTATTTTTGAGTCTAAATGAATGACTCTCGCGTATTATATCAATAAAATTGCAAATAATTACAAAAATGTATAAGTATATTGTTGAAGTATACAGTGCTTAGCATATATAAGTACACCCTCACAAATCTATATTTTAAATTAATATTTTCTATAGGAAGCTATGCAATATTATATTTGTGCATATACATTAGATTTGTCAGTACTGAAGCCAAATCTGGAGCTTATCCAACAAAATAACTTACGATAACGGTCCAAAAACTAGAACACCCAAATTTATATGCTATAGAAAATATTAAATACAAATTTTAAAAAGAGGAAAAAATCAAGAGAAGCAAAAAAAAAAGGAAAACTTTAGTTGAAATTTTGTAGGTTATTTTTTTGCAATATTTAGCTTGAATTTAATTGGATTATCTTTCAATTTCTAAATATCTTTGGTGACTAAAATATTATTTTAATAAATATATCTGTTTAATAAATCTGCTTTGTTTAAATGCACCAAAATACATTGCCTATATTCACTGAGAAATGGATAAAATATAAATTTTCAAAATGGAGTGTGCTCAATTATGCTGAGCGCTGTAGCTTCAGAGCTTGTTTGTGTGTTAAAGTATAAGAGCTGCCAAGCAACAACACCTTCATTATCAAGACCAACATGTCTGAACATTTTCGTATGTATCAAGAAGGGTTTTCATACAGCGTTCCCCCCACCACTTCTGAATTTTACAAGTGTAATTTAGGATCTAAAGGAAGACACACATCTCTCAAGATCAGGTTCGGTTACAGTTTTGTGGTTTATTAAATAATTCCAGCTTTAATGAATCTTAATATACCCCATGCTACAACTAAACATTGCTTGAATTGCCAATAGTTTATGGAGGTACTCAAAAAAGGTTTTCTGCCTTTTGATTTTATTTAGTTTTTTAATTTAATTGTTTTTTTTCTGGTGTGACAAGTAATACAAACACACTATTACAAATGATCAGTGGCAGGGCTACTAAATGAAAAGCCAGGATGTATGCAGTGGTTACTATGGACAAAAGTACAATATTATAAAGAAATCCTGGTGAGTAATTTTAAACTGACATCGTCAAATAAGACCAAAAGTCTATTTAAAATATAGGCTGTTTCTTGCAGTTGATATCATTACTGATGCTTGTAGGGTATTTGCGCAAGACATGCTGCCTGTTTAAGACATGCAACTGGGCATAAATGTCTGGAAAAAACTCTGTTTGCAATAAAGTGTTCATTACAGATTACAGTGCAGATTCAGAATTATTAGCCCCGCTTTGAATATTTTTATATATCTCCAAATGATGTTTAACAGAGCAAGGACATTTTCGGCTAGAATAAAAGCAGTTATTAATTTTTTTTAAAACATTTTACGGTCAGTATTATTAGCCCACTTTAAGCTATATATTTTTACAATGACTTGCCTAATTACCCTAACCTGCCTAGTTAACCTAGTTAAGCCTTTAAATGTCCCTTTAAGCTGAATAGAAGTGTCTTGAAAAATATCTAGTCAAATATTATTTACTGTCATCATGGCAAAGATCAAATAAATCAGTTATTAGAGATGAGTTATTAAAACTATTATGTTTAGAAATGTGTTGAAAAAAAAGTCTCTCCGTTAAACAGAAATTAGGGAAAAAAATAAACAGGAGGGGCTAAAAATTTAGGGGGTTTAATAATTCTGATTGCAACTGTATATTATGACAAGGTTTCTGCAGGTTGCATCAAGTCAAATGTAAGACTTTAAAAGACCCATTTAAGACTATTAAGAATGACATTTTAGACTTACACAGGGTTAAACACTAAGGATTTTTTAATGACCCGGTATAATCATTATATAATCATATAATTGCCTTTAGTTATCTTTCCCTGATTATGGAATTTAATGGGGAATTTGTTGTAATAATGTCTAACTGCTGTTGAAAATACAAAATCTCTTTGCAATAAAAAACTTAAATGTAAAAAATTAAGGTTTTGTTGAGATGAATTGTTAGTGATTGTATGGATGTTGGCCTGACTAAGTGGCTTTTACTTGGACAAAAGCAAAATTAAGACCTGTTTAAAAGGATTTAAGACCTACAACACAACATTTCAGTAAATTTAAAACTTTTTAAGGCCTAAAATTTAGTTTTTTAAATTTAGACTTTTTGACACCCTGAATATTCAATTTGAATGAACTACATTTTGACAAACTTATTTTTTTCAATACAATTTAATAACTTTTTAGCCATTTTGTTGCATTTCTTTACAATTGTTCATTTTTAAATGTTTTTATTTTTCATACATTTTTGTTTAGTGTTTAGTTTTAGTTGATTTTGTACAAAAAACAAAACTTGACTTAAGTTGATTGAACATAAAACAATTAAGTTGTCCCAAAAAACTCAAGAATTTTGATGTTTCAGCTCATTTTAAATAAGTTGCAAAAAATAATTTTTGTGTTGTATTGAAAAATTCAGTACTTTAGCAGCACCGTTTATCATTTATTTTTACTTGTGTTGGTGAAAAAAAGATTATGTCTCCTTTAAAGCACCACACAGATGGTTTCCCAAAGAAATGAAGAATAAAAGTCACTTCAAAGACTTTAAGTGACTTTAAAGGTTGGACGTTTTACTTTTAAGACTGCGCGAGTAACAGAACTTTGGCTTGTTTTGTAGGAAAATGAGTGTAAGTCAGTCAGGTAAGGTTTAAAGAGATCCTAATATAAATGGGGAAAAACTTTGGCTGGACATGGTGATCTTATTCTCACCTTTCCCCACGCACCGCTCTTTTCACCTGTCAGTCTCCTCCACGGGCCCCGGACCACTGTTTTTGTTCCAGGCTCTTTTTAAAGTTAGCAGGGGTGCAGAAGAGGCCATTGTTTCCTGTGAAAGCAGATCACAGGGGTGGAACTAATGCCACCATTAAAATAATGATTAGAGTAGCAGGCCAGAGGCATTAATGACCCCTTCTGTTCCTGTGCCATTTAGTGGCTGTTTTTCTTCTACGCTCTCGTTCCTTTCAGTCAGGGACGGTTAGGGTGATGAAGAAAGCAATAGGCTTCTGTTCTCACTATCAGGCAGAGAGAAAGACTGGCGTAATTACACCCGCCCATCGGGTGACTCATGGCAGTTACCCATGACCTCAGGGGTCAGTATGTGTGCGTCTACGTGCAGCCTGTACTTTCTCTTTTCTTAAAAAACATGCTCTTCTTCTATCAAACGGCTTCATTAGATCTGCGAAAATGATAAATGGCTTGCCAGTAGGCTTGAATATTCAAAACCGATATTAAATACAATGCTATCCACATAAAAAATACTATAGCAGTTATTAAATGTACAGTGCATCCGGAAAGTATTCATAGCGCTTCACTTTTTCCACATTTTTTTTATGTTAAAGCCTTATTCCAAAATGGATTAAATTAATTTATTTCCATTAAATTCTACACACAATAGCCCATATTGACAATGTGAAAAAAGAGTTTTTGAAATTGTTGCAAATTTATTAACAATAAAAAAGCAGAAAAATCACATGTCTATAAGTATTCACAGCCTTTGCTCAATACTTTGTTGATGCACCTTTGGCAGCAATTAGAGCCTCAAGTCTTTTTGAATATGATGCCACAAGCTTGGCACACCTGTCTTTGGGAATTTTTGCCCAATTAGGATTTAGTTCTGGGCTCTGGCTGGGCCACTCAAGGACATTCACCGAGTTGTTGTGAAGCCACTCCATTGATATTTTGGCGGTGTGGTTTGGGTAATTGTCCTGCTGGAACATGAACCGTCGCCCCAGTCTGAGGTCAAGAGCACTCTGAAGCAGGTTTTCATTCAGGACGTCTCTGTACATTGCTGCATTCATCTTTCCCTCTATCCTGACTAGCATCCTGTCATATCCTATCTAATACTATAATATTGAATAAAATTTCACCAGATGACTTGAATAGCCCTATTTGGAAAGAATTCAGAACTTTACATTGATTTACAGGATTTTGTGCATCTGCATGAAATATTACAAACAACTTACAAGTAAAGATAACTACACCAGAGCAAAGATATCAATGAAAAACATGATTGTGATTCATGTTTTCATAATTTATTTTTTTTAAATAAACTTTTAACTTTTTTAAAAAACTTTTAACTTTTAAAAGTTTGAAAAAGTGACTTTGATTAACATTTTTAATAGTTTAGAGTGATATATTGTCTGGTTTGTTGTATATATGCTACAAAAACTTTGTTATAAACTGCCAATACATGTTCTGTTATTGTACAGACTTGTTTACCTCTATATACATTATTTTATTTCAATAAAAGTCACTTTGTTAAACTGTAGAGTTGAATTTTCAACATCAAAAGTCGACAGAGCAGAGATCAACATACCATAATGCAATTCACAAGCGTAAATAAACGGAAAACACTTGTGAATGCCAAAAAAGTAGTATAATAGTGTTGTATTTCCTTCACTTTATAATGAACTGCCAGCGTTAATTATTAATTAAAAATATTGTAGTGTACTTTAGTATTTACCATAGTAAACTGTGGTGTATTGTAGTATAATATACTCTGTAGTTGTAGAAAACTTGGTATATCGGGTAATTTGTTTGTTTGATTGATGTTGTATTAGCAACTTAAGAATTACCACAAAATATTAATTTAAGCCGTTTACTATAGTATGGTTCAAAAACATTATATAGTATTTACTAACAATCATTCATACATTAATTTTCCTTCGGCTTAGTCTCTATTTCAGAGGTCGCCACAGCGGAATGAACCGCCAACTATTCCAGCATATTTTAAGCAGTTGATGCCTTTCCAGCCGCAACTCAGTATTGGGAAACACTCATACACACTCATTTACACACACAGACAATTTAGCTTACCCAATTCACCAAAGTGCATGTCTTTGGACTGTGGGGGAAACCGGAGCACCCAAAGAAAACCCAAGCCATCACGGGGAGAACATGCAAACTCCACACAGAAATGCCAACTGGCCAGAGACTTTCTTGCTGTGAGGCGAACGTGCTAACCTCTGAGCAACTGTTCCGCCCTTTACTAACAATCACTATAGCATTTTTTATGTGGATGTATTGTAGTTGGCTCTAACTCTTAACTCTACACTGATTTAACATGGAAAATTATTTAACAAAACCCTTAACATCGATAAAGCATGAATGCTTTCCAATATTGGCAGAATAATTTTTCCAGCTATTCGGTACTGTGTGTTCCTGCTGTCCATTCCACCATTAAAAAATATGTCTGCTTTGTGATGCATGAGTAATATTCATAAGCCAAGGCTGTCAGCTGTTTACAGATAAAAGGAGGCCCAGCGCTTGTCAGAGAGACTCCAACAGATGCACAACTATTCAGAACAATCAGTCAGAGACAGGAGTGAAAGATCAGGCCAGTTGTTAATCGACTGTCATGTCACCTGATGTGGTATGAGGTTAGCAAGTGGTTATTTTAGAGCTGGTTGACATGCAAAATGGCCAAAATATTAATTCATTCATTCATTTTTGGCTTAGTCCCTTTATTAATCAGGGGTTACCACAACGGAATGAACCGCCAACTTATCCAGCATTTGTTTTACACAGCGGATGCCCTTTCAACTGTAACCCACAACAGGGAAACATCCATACGCACTCATTCACACACATACACTACGGACAATTTAGCTTACCCAATTCACCTATGGTGGCATGTCTTTGGGACTTGTATCGGAAACCGGAGCACCTGGAGGAAACCCACGTTAACGCGGGGGAGAACATGCAAACTCCAAACAGAAATGCCAACTGACCAAGCCGAGGCTCGAACCAGTGACCTTCTTGCTGTGAGGCGATCATGCTACCCACTGTGCAACCGTGACACCCTTAAAATATTTATTTTATTCTATATTTAATATAAATCTATACTTTTTGTATGATAAATGACTTTAGCTGTTTGTTCAAACTGCTTATTTAAAATGAGTTGAAAGCACAATCCTTAAGGTTTTTTGGGGGGACAACTTAATTGTTTTATGTTCAATCCACTTAAATTTGAAAAAACAATTAAGTTAATTTAATCGATTTGTGCTGAGACAACATGAAGAATTCCTTCTTGTTGTCCAAACACAAATTGATTAAGTTAACTTAATTGTTTTTGCAAATTTAGGTAAATTTAGGTGAACATAAGACTCAAGAACTGCGTTGCTTCAGCTTATTTTAAATAAGTTTAAATACGTTTTTTGAGTAGGGCGACGCAGTGGCGCAGTAGGTAGTGCTGTCGCCTCACAGCAAGAAGGTTGCTGGCTCGAGCCTCGGCTGGGTCAGTTGGCGTTTCTGTGTGGAGTTTGCATGTTCTCCCTGCATTCGCGTGGGTTTCCTCCGGGTGCTCCGGTTTCCCCCACAGTCACAAGACATGCAGTACAGGTGAATTGGGTAGGCTAAATTGTCTGTAGTGTATGTGTGTGTGAATAAGTGTGTATGTGTTTCCCAGTGATGGGTTGCAGCTGGAAGGGCATCCGCTGCATAAAACAAATGCTGGATAAGTTGGCGGTTCATTCCGCTGTGGCGACCCCAGTTTAATAAAGGGACTAAGCCGAAAAGAAAATGAATAAAGTTTTTTTTGAGTGCACAGTACAAAATGTTGGGTTGTTGTAACCCAGTGTTGGGTCAAATGTAGACAAAACTTTGGTTGGGTTTAAGCCATTTTGTTGCATTTCTTTGTAATTTTGTATTTTAAATTGTTTTATTTTTCATATATTTTTGTTTTCAGCTTTTGTTCATTTTGTACATGAAACAAAACTTGACAAATTTAAGTGGATTGAACATAAAAATCAAAGAAATAAGCTTAAACCATAAGAATTAATCACAAAAAGTGTGTTGTTTCAGAGAGTGTGATAACATTACCATTAAAAAACGTATTAAACTATACATTTATCCAGCAGGAATGCATAGTCATTAAAAAGTTTTTTTTTTTTTATCTAATAAAAGATTTCTGTTTTTAAACAGATGCTTTTCTTTTGACCATTTCAGTGCTGAAAAATCATGAAAAAGAAGAATTAATATTAAAACGCACATTGTCTGCCTAAGCTTCAGGTATGGGAAGAGTTACTGCAATTAAACCCTTAACTCAAATCCCAAATTTCTAAAATCTATGGGTGCATTTTAAGCTTGGATGATTGTTCTCTTACTAAAATTAAAAAATCTTGGGTTAATGAATTGGGACTGTTTAGAGGAAGAACGGTGGCTTGGTGCACTGCAGAGAATACGTTCTAGTACAATATGTGTTCGCCTTAGCCTGATACAATTTAAAGTATTTCATCGAATCCATTTCTCAAAAATCAGGCTGAAACGTTTCCCAATATTGATGACAGATGTGACAGATGTCATGCACCACAGTGTAATTAAGGTCATATGTTCTTTATGTGCCCTAAGTTACAGAATTACTGGATTAATTATTTTACAATTATGTCTAAAATGTTGCAGGTAAATATAGACCCATCCCCTGAGGTTGCCATTTTTGGGATTCCAAAGATTTGGTCCCAGTTCAATTCTAAACAACTTGATATTTTGGCCTTTACCTCAGTATTAGCTAGGCGTCTACTTCACTGAAAATCAAATAAGCCTCCAACTACATCCCAATAGCTTGTGGATACCATGCATTTTCTAAAGTTGGAAAAGGTTAGATGCTCTGGGAAAACTAATTTCTTTAAAGTGGAAAATGTTTATAACTTTAACTATCTTAACATCTTGCCTTCCATTTAATTAATGCACTCTCTTTCCTTTTTAATTTATTTATTTCGAAGTAATTTAATTGTTTGTTTTTAACTATTATTATCTTCATTCATTCATTTTCTTTTTGACTTAGCCCCTTTATTAATCTGGGGTCGCCACAGCGGAATGAACCGCCAACTTATCAAGCACATGTTTTGTGCAGCAGATGCCCTTCCAGCTGCAACTCATCACCGGGAAACATCCATACACTCTCATTCACACACATACATGTACATGGACAATTTTAGCTTACCCAATTCACCTATATCACATGTCTTTAGACTTGTGGGGGAAACCGGAGCACTCGTTGGAAACCCACGTTAACACGGGGAGAACATGCAGACTCCACACAGAAACGCCAACTGACCCAGCCGAGGCTCGAAACAGTGACCTTCTTGCTGTGAGGCGACAGCACAACCCACTGCGCCACCGCATCGCCCTATTATTATCTTATAGCGTTTAATTGTAAACATTTACTTTCAATGTTGACAATGTTTTTGAACATTGGATTGTGATTGTTGAATGTCTGCATTCAGTTGGTTGTAATTTCTGTACACTTTTATTACTCTTGTTTCCATTTTTCCCCTTATTATTATTATTATCATTATTGTATTTTTAGTTTTTTTTCTTAGTATTATTTTTCTTTTTTTGTAAAAAACAACCAACCAACCAACCAAACAAACAAACAACAATAAAGATAATGATATGTAACTATTTGTACTGAAATAGTTTTTGTTTTTTCACAATAAAAATGTAACATAAAAAGCATTGAAAAACATTGTCTTCTAGAAATATTAATTTAATTTAATATTTAACAAGAAATGTGTCTTGAGGATCAAACAAAATGAAGCAATAATGCTAAAAATGTGAGTTTGCATCAAAGAAATAAATTGCATTTTAAAATATATCCAAATAATAATAAGAAACTCAAGAGTCCTGCTGGTTAGTCAGTATCAGAGTTACAGAGTTAACCTTAGGGGCAACCGTTAGTTTGGAGAAGAATCTTTCTCCTAATCCTTTATCTAAATAAAAACAACTGCTGGATTAGGCGGGTTTAGTGTTCATGAAAAGTCAACAACGTGTAAGGAAGTTGAACGATGAGATAGATTCTGGGGGGAAAAAACTTTAAATCACACACATTCACCTCTGAACCGCTTTGTTCACAAATCTTATTCACACATCAATAGACAAACATACATCCTTCTACTGCTTTCACAAACATAGGCACAAACGTTCACACACACCTTTGTTGCCTCTAGCGCTCATATGCATGCACACACACGCTGGCTTTACTCCCTGTAGGAAACTTTACCTTTCTGTAACTGTACTTCATCAGACAAAAAGAGTGTGACAGAGAGAGAGAGAGAGAGAGAGAGAGAGAGAGAGAGAGAGAGAGAGAGAGAGAGAGAGAGAGAAAGAGAGAGAGAGGGAGGAAGCAAGGAATCTGAGCTCTATCCAAAGTAAATGAGGTGTAAATACGAGTTTTTACATCAAAGCAGGGGTGTGTGGGAGAGAGAGACTCACAAAGACTGCTAAATTTTGAAAGCAGCCATTTCATTTATGTGGCAGTATATAGCAGTACAGAGATGATGATGATGATGGTGTCAGATAGTGATATTATGGTGCTTTGATATATACACTACCTGACAAAAGTCTTGTCGCCTATCCAAGTTTTAGGAACAACAAATAATATCTTGACTTGTAGTTGATCATTTGGTATCAGAAGTGGCTTATGTGGAAGGCAAAGGCCTCTAGATTACACTTATTTTACCATATTAAAAGATGATCATGGCTTGATTTTTAATTATTTAATTAGGACAGTAAGGTCTGACTTTGCTTAGACAAAAGTCTTGTCACTTAACAGAAATAATGTACAGTATAGAATATAAAGTCATACTGCAGTGGAAACAGAATTAATATTGTGTATGACTCCCATGAGCTTGGAGGACTGCATCCATACATCTCTGCAATAACTCAAATAACTTATTAATAAAGTCATCTGGAATGGCAAAGAAAACGTTCTTGCAGGACTCCCAGAGTTCATCAAGATTCTTTGGATTCATCTCATCTTACCCCAGACATGCTCAATAATATTCATGTCTGGTGACTAGGCTGGCCAATCCTGGAGAACTTTGACCTTCTTTGCTTTTAGGAACTTTGATGTGGAGGCAGAAGTAAGGAGCGCTATCCTGCTGAAGAATTTGCCCTCTCCTGTGGTTTGTAATGTAATGGGCAGCACAAATGTCTTGACACCTCAGGCTGTTGATGTTGCCATCCACTCTGCAGATCTCTCGCACGCCCCCATACTGAATGTAACCCCAAACCATGATTTTTCCTTCACCAAACTTGACTGATTGGGATGCAGTTCAACAGATGATTCACTGGAAAAATCTACCTTCAGCCACTTCAGCCATCCAAATGATCAACTAGAAGCCAAGTTATTATTTGTTGCTCTTAAAACTGAGATATAGTGTCTCTGGATCATTGTTTTTAAATCACTAAATGAAATAAGTTAGTTTAAAAGTTACTTTGAGTTAACGTAAAAGAGCTATGGTAACTCAAAAACTGATTATGTTAAGCAGAACTCAAACCGAATGAGTTATGAATGAATTAGTTCTCATTTTCTGTTAACTTAACGTTAATACTATAAACAATACCAAAATATCTGAGTAGCTATATAGTTATCTCATACCGTTTAGATGAAGATTTCAGTCCAAAGACATGCGGTATAGGTAAATATAATAAACTAAATTGGCTGTAGTGTATGTGTGTGTGTGAATAATTGTGTATGGATACTTTATATATATATATATAATATATGCTGGAATGGCATCCACTGTGTAAAACATATGCAGGATAAGTTGGCGGTTCATTCAGCTATGGCGACCCCTGATGAATAAATGGACTGAGCCGAAGGAAAATGAATGAATGAATACTCTGAAAGTTTGACGATGTCAACATAAATAATGTATGTATATATGACTCAATACACATATATAAGTTTCCATTAGTTTCAAAACTTAAATAGTTTGCTGCAATTGGTTTCCTCAAACAAACTGAGTTAACTTATCAGGTTTTACAGTGTACAATATACACTGTATATGTACATACAAGATATGTCTCCTATACAGCAACTTTGGCAACTGTCATTCATGATGCCTTCCTCATATTTTCTTTATCAAGGAAATACCTCATTCATTCATTCATTTTCTTTTCGGCTTAGTCCCTTTATTAATCTGGGGTTGCCACAGCGGAATAAACCGCTAACTTATTCAGCATATGTTCTACGCAGTGGATGCCCTTCCAGCCGCAACTCATCACTGGGAAACACCCATACACATTAATTCACACACATACACTATGGACAATTTAGCTTACCCAATTCACCTTTAGTGCATGTCTTTGGACTTTTGGGGGGAAACCGGAGCACCCGGAGGAAACCTATACGAACACGGAGAGAACATGCAAACTCCACACAGAAATGCCAACTGACTCAGCCGAGGCTCGAACCAGCGACCTTCTTGCTGTGAGGCGACAGCACTATACTGCGCCACCATGTCGCCCAAGGAAATACCTAAAAAATGTAAAAAACGCAAAAAAACGTATGTATGTGCGAACACTTGATATTGGTATCACATGTAATTGGCATGTTATGGAATTTAACTATGGCAAATAAGTGAGAGCTGGCTACACCTAACATAAGCCTAATAGGGTATATGCAGAGCAAGTGTTTCTTCCCATACTGATAAACTTCTGGTGAACGGTTAATGTGACTTTTTTCCATTTTATAAGGTTCCTTTTAAAGCATTGATGTTGTAATGCCATTAAAATACAATCAGTTAAATAGACTTTGGCATTCATTTAGTTGCTCAAGCGTAAAACAAGTCAAGAAGCCGTTTACTCGCAAGCTCCCGTTAGAATCGGCAGGCTAGCACAGAAGCTCCATTGAATATACTGGGGTAAAATAAATGTTAAAGACATGGCGGGGGAAAATGTAATTTAATGCAGTGCTTCTTGCACAATCTGAGACTCACTTTATATCGGATATCACTCAGCCAGTGGAGATCCCTGATTTTTAAAGAAAACAGACCTTAAATGCTCCGATTTTGCAATGGCATACAGTTCACCGGAAACGTTTAACCCAGGTTACTGACAAATTAAAAGTCCTTTAGCATACTTCTGTATATACCCTATTTGTGAATCTCATTGAAATATTTCTTGATCACATTTGACCCCTAAATCAAAAATAATGCAAAGAAGGTAGCTCCCGTAGTAAATGTTTTAATCAAAAAGCGCAATGCAGTAATTTAAAATGATTCTCAATGGTCATAGCATGTAGATGAGTAAAAGTATTTCTATAGTTACCCACACGGAAAGAACCTACATAAACATATATGTTTTAATATAGGTTTTGATATAGGATTTTAATATTTGTGACATATATAAAATTGGCTATTTTTTGTTATTACATATATGTACAGTTATTATTAGTTACATATTATTAGTTATTACATACATGTATACATATAATATTGGAAAACAGCCAATTTTATATATGTCACATATATTACAAATCTATATTAAAACCTATATTAAAACATATATGTTTATATAGGTTCTTTCCGTGTGGGTTGTGTTGTGCTACCCCAACACTGGTTATTACATTTTAAAAAGGAAAATAAGAAGCACTTTCACTGCTGCTCAGGAGTTTTGCATCCAGTTGTACAACTGCACTTGAATAAATACCACAGTACATGTGTAAATAATAAAACTTTCAAAATTTGACCTAAAGTGAATTTAAACTAAACTAATTTTATTTCTACTGTCAAGTCAAGTTTATACCAACTAAATTAACTAAAAACTTAACTAAAAAAGAAAAAATAAATGACCAAGAACACAATAATGTTGCTAAAAAGTCTAATAAAAACAGAAAACATACATAAATTTGTTTCAAATGATAAAAAAAAACTAAAATACTGTTTAAATGGTGGTGAAAAGTACTATTTGTAATACAAATTAAAATGAATGAATGGAAAAATATGTACAATCTATTAAATTCAGAGCTTTTTGTCCTCTGAAATTACTTGTTTTCAATGTTTTAAATGAATGAATGATCAAAACCGGACTTGTGTCACTCATAGCCTCATGTTCATTCACATCCTATTAAACAGCCAACAAATGGCAGGAGGAACAGCGGTGGAGAGGAAGGGGATATTTTAGTTCTGGCCACTTTTCAGTAATGACGCATTAGGGCTGAGAGAGAAGCTGTCCAAATTGAAATGACAAATAAAAACAAATACATGAAACCAGTCAGAGGTACTTTTGCTAGCCTCGCTTCTTCTATAAATCAATGTCTCCAGTGTGTGTGTGTGTGTGTCTAGGGGTGTTGAATGGTAGGAATATTAGGACAGGTAGTTTACTTTGGCTCACACTAAAGGGAATTGCCTATAAGCAAAGAGACCACACACATTCTACCACAGCGCCCTCTGCTGACAAATATCATGTACTGCGGGTTTGACTCACTGAGACTCGGTCAGTGGAATAGAAGGAACGAGATTATTTATCAGCTTTAGGATTTTACAATGAATTCCTCACAAAATATGTAAACACGCGTCTCTACAGTGAAAACCGAGGAGTCTCAAAAACAATTAAAACGATGTTTACAAGTAGAATCAGTAACTCCATGAAAAATGATCCAAAGACAGCAGATTTTAATAATAATAATAATAATAATAATAATGAAGAAACGTAGTTAGTTTTTTCGATATTAGCAGAAGCAACCGTTGACAAAAGGGAGCTTGGGAGTCTTATGCTAAAGCTAATGAATTTGCTTACTTTTGTTTTGGTTATTAAAATGTTGGAAAATGTAATATTTGCTGGTTATGTAGCTAATAACTGTTATACAGCTGGTGTGGTTACAAAAGTCCTGCGCAAATCACAAACTAAATAACGACATTTATATTATTATTTTAGTAAAATAGTGATATCCCTGCAGAAAAAAACAGCTTAGGCTGGTTGGCTGGTTTTAGCTGTGACCAGCCTGGTTTTACAGGGGTTTCCAGCCATTTCCAGCCTGTTCTTAGCTGGTCAGGCTGGAAAATGACCAGCTAAAACCAGCTTGACCAGCCTGGTTGAAGCTGGACATAGCTGGTTTTGGCTGGGCTCCCAGCCTTGCTAGGCTGGTTTTAGCTGGTCATCTCCCAGCCTGACCAGCTAAAAACAGGCTGGTTGACCAGCTAAAACCAGCCAACGAGCCAATGCTGATTTTTCAGCAAATATAGCTTATCAAACATAGCTTAATATCGTATATAACATACAAATTTAGTTTTAAATAAGGTTAGTGAGTATGTGGTGTGAAAAGACAGAAAGGATTAGAATTCAAGCAATATGGGCAACTACACTATAAAAATATATATATGTTCAATCAGTCATGACAGCATATGTTGTAACTTATTAAACCTAATTAATCATGTTCTAACTTAATTTTATAAGTTATGCAAGCTTTTTAAGTCAGTTTAGCATAATATAAGCTTAATGGACTCATAATGGTAATTTTATTCAGCTTAAAAATGTATGGCAACCAGGATTTTGACAGTGTAGGCTACTTAGACTGAAAGATGACACAAATGAACATGAAACATGCTTGCATTGCATTCAAGATAAACATGTAAAAAAGCCTCAGCTTGATTAGAGCAGATTAACTGTCAAAAAGACCTGTAAACAGGCAGCTGAGAAGCACATGCTAATTCTACCAAACACCCTCACATTATTATGATCTGCAACAAGTCTGCTTTCACACTGGCTCCACATTGAGTGAAAAACTCTCAGAGTCTGGATTCCTTTCAAAGAGTATGAGGAAATAATTCCCTTCTTTAGGGAGCAAACAACTAAAGCCCCAGCATGACATGCTCAATAAATGCTCTGTAATCAGACTTTTTTAGTGCCATGGTTAACAAATGGGAATAAATGCTTTTGGTTTTCTGAAAGCAGATAGGCGGTTACTTTGTTAAACATTCCATCTAACTA
Organism: Danio aesculapii; assembly: GCF_903798145.1. Classification (NCBI taxonomy): domain Eukaryota; kingdom Metazoa; phylum Chordata; class Actinopteri; order Cypriniformes; family Danionidae; genus Danio; species Danio aesculapii. The sequence goes on along the minus strand of NC_079440.1, from coordinate 52,308,660 downwards.
ATTAATAAACTACTAGGTAAACATGAGGTAGATATATTTATTAAAAACCTACCTTTTAAGGGTAGTAAATTTAAAATAACTCACTTTTTATGGTAGCTGTTATGTGATTTTTAAATGTGATTTCAAATATAACTTTAATATAACGTTTTTTTATGGATATATCCTTGTATGTATCGATTAACTATAGTTTTAATATGTATGTAAAGCACATTGAGATGCTACTTTTAAAGGTGCTATATAACAAAGTTTGGGGCGACGCAGTGATCCAGTGGGTAGTGCTGTCACCTCACAGCAAAAAGGTTGCTGCTTCGAGCCCCAGCTGAGTCAGTTGGTATTTCTGTGTGGAGTTTGCGTGTTCTCCCCGTGTTTGTGTGGGTTTCCATGCTCCGGTTTCCCCCCAGTCCAAAGACATGTGCTGTAGGTGAATTGGGTAAGCTCAGTTGTCCGTAGTGTAAGTGTGTATGTCCCAGTCCTCCAAAAACTAGATTTTACAAAACATCAATATGGTGAGGCTAAATATCAACTTTGATATAAATAAATTTAGTATTGTCGGTACCAATAGCCTAGTGGTTAAATGTGCCGACATATAGTGCTCAGGACGACCTCAGTTCGATTCCTGGCTCGAGGTCCTATGCCCATCCTTCCCCTCTCTCTGCTCCCAATGCTTTCCTGCCTGTCTTCTATACTATCCTATCACAATAAAAGGTAAAAAAACCCTAAAAATTATTATTATAAAAAAAAGTTTATTATTATTATTTACAGACTTTATATTTTACCATTAATTAAAAAAGCTGGTTAAACTTTGTATTCTCACTAAGTAAAGTTTATTTATAAACTAAATTCGAGAGAATCACGTGCTTATGATTGCAATGCACCAATCAGACGATTCCTAAGCTACTATAAATATCCTAGGTTACGTATCACAGCCATCTTCGTTTTGAAGAATGCCCCCTTCCACCCCTACTCCTCCTCCTTCCTAAATGGGTGGCATGGTGGCCCAGTGCTCAGCACTGTTGCCTCACAGCAAGAATGTCTCTGGTTCTAGTCTTTCCCAAGCCAGCCAACGTTTCTGTGCGGGTTTACACGTTCTCCTCGTGCTCACGTGGGTTTCCCCCGGGTCCCCCGGTTTCCTCCCACCATTCAAAAACATGCAACTTAAGTTTGACTAATCCAAATCAACACCATAGACATGATCATACCAAGTTATCTCATTCAAAGAGCAATTACTATCTGCTCTTCAGCCACTATAACAGGGGAGTTCTCGAGATCTACCTGAGCTCAAACTCCACTCTCGCTTTGCAATGGGAGGGAACCCCGGGCTCGAGGATCTTATGAGCTCAGGGCTCTCTCCTGGCATGCCAAACAGCATGCCAAACTAGCTTTATTATCAATCATCAGCTTAGTGTGAAGTCTTGAAACATTATATGCTGTTCTTTGGGGTGAAATTCATCCTTGCTGTTTTTATTTGCAATGATTATCTGATATTTAATAAATGAAGTCCCAATGTTTTTTTCTCTCCCTTCCTTCCTCTTTAGAAGACATCTGATAGAAGTGTATGTTTTTTGTGCTCGTACAGTGAAGCACTTCTCAGCATGTAACTTCCCAAAGCTCTCCCTCTGCTAATCAGGTTTGCAACACCATATACCTACAATGTTCTTACTCAAGGACAGCCATTTGGTCAAGGAGATTAACCTATCATACAAAGATACCCAGTGCCATGTTGACAAATTTCACTCCTCATGAGTCGGAGCCATGTTTGCTTTTCTGTCAGTTTAAAAAAAATGTCAAAAAATTTTTGTTGTTGGCCAGCTCCTCATATCCTTTCCCATTCCCTTGAAGATGGTGTCTGATTGAAGTGACATGCCAAACCCCTGGCCTCCCGCCCTTCGCCACAAATCGTGGATTGGATCTATATATGGCTCTAATAGACCTCATCACGTTTCATTACACGGAAAATTACAGAAATGCAAAATCCTTCAACCACTTCCAGTTCAGCAGAATCCTGTTTATGGACCGTAAAAGACCATGAAGTGAAAATGCTGCTCTTAGAGAGTTTTTTTTTTTTATTTTATTGCTGGAGGTATCAAAGCCTTTTGAAGTGTCTGAGGTTTTTTACAGGCTTAATTTATACGGAAATGCAGCTGCAGAGTCATGAAAAGAGATCAGCACATTATTGTAGACCTTCTGGAACAATCCCGTTTAGACTTAGCAACAACAGTCCCCATAATCTCTTAATTGTATGTTTAGACCAGAAAATGCATTTAAGTTTGGGGAATTAAAATGCAATTTCAGCTATTTTTAATTAGGAAAACTGTTAGTTAACATGACATGAAAAAATGAACAATTCTCATTTTTAATGGGAAATTACAATACATTTAGGAGATTTTTTATGAACATGTTATTGTAATCTTTGATTTAAATCGCTTATACCTCTTCAATGATCTCTCTTTACTGAATACCTATTGGGATTAACTTGTCAATCACATGAAATCCATGAATAACCAACCACAACCATCCAATTTTTGATTCAGATTTTCTTTTTAAAGGGATAGATCATCCAAAAATGAACTCTTCCTCATCATTTACTCACACTCCAGTGGTTCCAAACTTCTTTTGTTGAACAAATGCAAGATATTCTGAAAAATGTTGCATAAAAAAAGCAATTAGCTATGTTTCCATCCACATGCACATTTGCACATTTTGGATATGTGTATAAATAAGCACATTTCTTCATAATTAAATGAAGAAAAGATTCACGCAGCTTCTCCTACCGCAGCAAACTCCACTTTTACTTTTGATATTTGGTGCCAGTTAATCAAGAAGTGACGATTTTGTTCTCTTTGACTCATTGGATGGAAACGATGCTTTATTCACGTCTTTTTTGCGTTATTCCTGTTTTGCGCATAAATTTAATTTGCATCTTTGGATGGAAACATAGCTACTGATGTCCATTGTAGGAACAAAAAAAATCTTTTTAAAGTCAATGGCTCTCCCCACCTAACTTTCTTCAGAATATATTCCTTTGTGTTCAACAGCAGAAATAAACACAAATAGGTTACGAACAAGTGGAGGACGAGTAAACGATGGTTGAAATTTCATTTTTGGTGGACAAAACCTTTAATATAATCTAAACTTGTTAATCTAAATTTTAAACATGATTGGAAATGATTATATTTTCCCTCTCTGTCCTCAGTTCTGTGTGTAAGGGGCAGTAAGCTTTGGGAAGTGCCCACTGCTCCTCTCGTACCCCACACCAACCTCAGCACCCGACTGTTCTGGGAGCCACAGTGCCAGGCTAAGCTTCGCCACCTACAGACCGAAGGGAGAATCACAGCCACAATACCACCAAAACTAGAGGGCCACTGGGTGTCAAGCAGGTAAGAGATATTATTTTGGCTGTATCCAAAATCGTTTACACACAGAAAAAAAATAGTTTTCATTCATTAATTTAAGTGGACTATATTAGTGGACTAATGTAGGGAATATTGAATGAGGGTTGGGGGGGAGGGGGATTTCGGATACAGCCATAATCAATTACCAGCCATGTTATAGGTAGACCTGTTCAACTGCTTGTTAATGACAATACCTAATGAGCCGATCACATGGCAGTAACTCAATGCATGTTGGCAAGCAGACGTGGTCAAGATGATCTGCAGAAGTTCAAACTGAGCATCGAAATTGGGGAAGAAAGGTTAAATCAAGGGGCCATTTTTGTGGTGCCAAACGGACTTTACTATACAAATATTTCAGAAACTGATCTTTTCACAAACAATCATCTTTTGGGTTCACAAAAAATGGTCCAAAAAGAAAGAACATTTCCAGTGAGCAGTAGTTCTGTGGCAGAAATGGTTTTGTTGATTGATTGATAATTTGATTCATTCATTCATTCACTTTCCTTCGGCTTAATCCCTGATTTGTAAGGGGTTGCCACAGCGGAATAAACCACCGAAAGTCAGAAAATTGTCTGATAGCTTTAAGCTGGCCTGAAAGCTTTAAGCTGATAGAAAGATAGTAACTTAACCACTCATTATAACTGACAACCCCTTTAAGATTGAAGCGGATGAGCTACAGCAACAGAAGATCAAACCAGTGCCACTACTGTCAAAAAGAACAGAAACCCAAGTTAAGGTACACAAAGGTCACCTAAATGGTTCATCAGAACAACAGAAAAAGGTTTTCTGCTCAGTTTAATTTTCTGCTATGACATTCAGATGGTGGGGTCAGAACAAACACAACAAAATGAAAGCATGAATCCATACTATCTTGTATCAACAGTTCAGACTATCAGTGAATTTGTGTTTTTTTTTTCTTAGCACACTTTGGGTCACTCAGAACCAACTGACAATCATTTAAACAACACAACCTGCCATGTCCAACCCTTTATGGCCACAGTGTACTCGTCTTTTGATGGCTATGTCAAACAGGATAGCACAACATATCACAAAGCTCAAATCATGTCAAATAGGTTTCTTCATTAGTTCAATTCACTCAAATGTCTTTTAAAGACATCAGATCTCAATCCAACTGAGCACCTTAGGAAAGTGCTGGAAAATTATATAATCATAATGGAGGTGCAGCCAACAAATCACTGTTTAAACCAGGGATTCTCAAACTCGTTCCTGCAGATTTATCTCCAACTTGCCTCAACACAACTGCAAATATGTTTCTAGAGAGCCTAAGAGCTTGATTAGCTAGCCTAGGTGTGTCTGAATGGGATTGGAACTAAACTTTGCAGGACACAGGCCCTCCAGGACCGAGTTTGAGAACCCATGGTTTAAAAACAATGCTCGAACCCTTAGAATCGCATCACATTATAGAAGAAAATGGTTTTCAATTGCCATGATGACAAATCCATTGACTTGAAACCTTTTGTTTTCATACTCAGATGTGAAGTGAGGCCTGGTCCAGAATTCCTCACTCGATCCTACACATTCTACCAAAGCCCCACACGTCTCTTCAGGGCCCTCCAACACTATTATTCTGACAGCGAGTGCCACGTCCCAACCTACTCTCTTGTGATCAGGGGTAAACTACGGCTCCGCCAGGCCTCGTGGATCACCCGTGGAGCCACCGAAGCAGAGCACCACCTCCATAAAGTAGGGATGGTCATTCACAGTCAGAAGGCCATCCATCATCTGGCGACCCGCCTGCCCTCCTCCTGCCTGGGACTCAAAGCTGAAGGACACCTGGTGCTTCATCGCTTCTATGAACTCTTCAGTGCCAAAGCAGAGAAAGACTGTCTGGGTGCTCTTGGGTTCTCCATGATGGAGCTGGAGTTGCTGCGGGTGGAGACGCATCATCATCCACACAGCAGACCGGCTCAGGAGCTGTTCTTAGGGGAAGTTCACACAGACTGGAATGAAAGGGTGCACTATAGGCCAAGTGGTTACCAGGAGCCATTGCAGAATGCAATGGTGAGAGTTAAGACTACTTTTTATTTGTTGCTTAAAAGTGGCTTTGGTATGCTTATATGATTGATATGATGATTATACAGACCCCATAGTTTTTCACAATTCTGCGATTGCTGAATCCAACGCAAAATCGACAAAAAGTCACAAATTTTTGCGATCCTGCAAAATTCTTAATTTAAATGCAAAATAATTGCAAAAAATGTCAATAATCTCATAAAACATCCAATTCAAAACCACATAATCAAATTATATTTATTTTAGTTTGCAATTAATTGTTTTACATGACATATAGATATATGCAGCGCACGTGATGTATGACGTGAAAAATGACGTCTCACCTGCACCCTTACATGAAGGGGGGATGTTTTGCAACCTATGCAGTAAACAGACGCTGATAAAGCAGTAATTTACATGTGAAGTCAATGCAAAGATGGAATTAGACATCCTATGGAGCGAATTGTGCGTTTGACGAGCTTTAGACTGCAAAGAAAGTGGGGAACAAAGATCTAACAAACGGAACAGTGGAACAGACAGAAAAGCAAGCAGCTTACAATGATGGAGATTAGTTCAAGGATGACGGCCGCTGAAAGTGACTGAATTGAAGGACATTACTTTTGCTTTATATGTATGGCTGGTTTAGTGCATCAAATCGATAAATGATTTTGTTATTTTGTTTTCTAATAGTTTTAATAACTAGTTATAATAATAATAGTTATAATAGTTAATAGTTACAATAGTTTTAATAACTCATTTCTAATAACTGATTTATTTTATCTTTGCCATGATGACAGTAAATAAAATTTTACTAGATATTTTTCAAGACACTTCTATACAGCTTAAAGAGACATTTAAAGGCTTAACTAGGTTAATTAGGTTAACTAAGCAGGTTAGTTTAATTAGGCAAGTTATTGTATAACGATGGTTTGTTCTGTGGACTATCAAAAAAATATATAGCTTAAAGGGGCTAATAATTTTGACCTTAAAATGGTTTTTAAAAAATAATTTAAAAAAAACTTTTATTCTAGCCAAAATAAAACAAATAAGAATTTCTCTAGAAGAAAAAATAGTATCGATCATATATATATATATATATATATATATATATATATATATATACAAATTTGACCTCAAATTTCTGGCAATTACCACCACAAAATCAGTCATTTTAAATCACAAAAATTCACACAAAAAATTGTGAAAAACTAGGGGGTCTGATTATATTCAGTGACCACGGAGATAACAGCAATATATGTAGACATTTTAAACTATTTAGTGACACCAGTGAGCATTGAAATTACTTATTGGTTGTTCATACTCATGCACATATAACGTACAAAAAACAGAATGTAGAGATTGATATACTTATGTCATGCCAAAGTTGTTGGCATGCAATGAATGCATGGAAATGCAACAATGTATACTATAGATAAGATTTTTATGAACCATTTTAAGTCTTGCCAAATTTATAAATTCATGGCAGCTTGCCTAAATAAAAGCACGTCCAGCTTTTATTTTTTTCAGCACTGGCACAAATAATTCAATATTTATTGTCTCTGAAAATGGAGGTTACTTTCTCATTGCACTAGAGCCAACAAAATATTCCTTGCCAATTTTAAAAACTATTTTCTACTAATATTAAAGCTTTTGACTAAGCTAGTTTAACTGCATAAATAAGTTTAGAAATAAGCTCTTTCCACTACACAGAAACAAATGAATGGTTGATGTATATATTATTACAAAATTTGGGGTTGGCATCTTTTTAATGTGTCAAGTCTCTTTATATCTGATGCTCAAAAAGACTACTACAATCAAGAAAAAACCCATAAGTGTTCAGTTCTACATTGATACTCCTTTACATATAATTCTAATGCTGATTTGGAGCTCAATAAATATTTTCTATCATTATTATTATTATTGCGTAATAATTATGAACAGCTGTGCTGGGATAACGGCACAGTGGCTCAGTGGTTAGCACTGTCGCCTCACAGCAAGAAGGCCGCTGGTTCGAGTCCAGGCTGGGTCAGTTGGCATTTCTGTGTGCAGTTTGCATTTTCTCCCCGTGTTGGCGTGGGTTTCCTCCAGGTGCTCCAGATTTCCCCACAGTCCAAAGACATGCGCTATGAGTGAATTGAATAAATTGAGTGTGAATGCAAGAGTGTATGCATGTTTCCCAGTACTGGGTTGCAGCTAGAAGGACATCCGCTGTGTAAAACATATGCCGGAATAGTTGGCGGTTCATTCTGCTGTGGTGACCTGAAATATAGACTAAGCCTAAGGAAAATGAATGAATGAATGAGTTCTACTGTGTAATTTAATTGTGGAAATTTTTTTTTCCAGTTCTTTGATGAACAGAAACTGGAAAAGAACAGCATTTATTTGAAATGTGAACTTTTCACAAACATTATAAATATCTTCAGTGTCACTTTCTATCAATTTAACGCATGCTTACTGATTAAAATGACCTTTTATCATTCCAAAAATGTACTACTTAATGCTATAATAATAATAATCAAAAAAACATTTTAATACAATCAATAAAAACACTGTTTTTCACTTTCAGCATCACATCCACCCATGCCCAGTGTGCAGCCTGGTATATCGAGCCTCAGAGCAGCATCCGCCCATTCTCCCTCCATCCCCTTCCATCCCTCTGAATCTAAATGGAAACTGGGTAAGCCAACGTTGCGAGTCCCGTCCCGCCGTCCTCTTCCTTACCCGCCTCTTTGCTTTCAACGAGGAGCAACGCACTTGGGAGGGCACATATCATCACTACTCTGACCCAACATGCCGCCAGCCTAGCTTTACACTATCAGCATCAGGTCATTACGTTAAAGTAGGACAATCCGTAAAAGTACGTGGAGCCACCGAACTCGTCTTCAAAGTGACAGGTGCAAAAGTGATCGTGTTCGACCGGGCGTTGTTACGAGAATTGAATTCAACGCAAAATGGAAGATGTGGACAAGCAGGTGGATGGGAAGCAGGCACTGAGCAAGACATAACCTGGACGAAGGGTTGCGATGCATTGGGGATACGACTTCCACACAAAGAGTATGAGCTGTTTAAGATGGAGGTGGATCGTAAAGGTCATCTGCTGTTATTCAATGGGGAAAGGCCTACGGATGGATCCAGCCCAGAACGACCTGCAAAAAGGCCAACGTCCTTTCAGCCACCAATGGTGCAATGCAGCACAAGCATCAGGGTGGAGCCGCGCCACAGTCCCTACAGTGATCATTCAAAAGCACCAAAGAAAAGCTCTGCTAATGCACTGCACTCTTCGGTGATCCTGCTAGTGCTTCTGAATACATGGATTATTCATCTTTTCTAAAACACGACAAGCCATATACAGTGTGCACATTGTTCAAATTCTGCCCTGTTTATGATGGACTTACAATCTGAAAAACTGGAGGATCCTTCACTTAGGTGCTTCGACAAAACGCTTGCTGCAAATGCTCTGAAATAAGACTTTAATCTGAAGAGAGTTTCATTTAGCAAAAATGTACATAGAAAATCTTTTTAATCATATACTATATCTGCATTAATTTTAATGTCTATCATGTGTTTGATATTTGAAGTAATAAAGATAAATGCCACATTTAAAACCCATTTGTTCTGTAGAATATACATTTACCGACATTCCAGCAGAGTTACCGAACAACAACAGTGAAAAGCAAACTATGCACCAATGGTATTGATATTAGGGCGGGGTTTTCTGTGTGACTGACCAATGGGAGACTTTAGAGTTGTGGGTATCTTTCAGAAATAACCATTATTTTTATAATTGGAGTGCGGAAAGGACACATTTCAGATTTAAAACCAAAGACATGGGGAATATGGATGGACAATCAGATGACTGCGAATGAAGAAATGAGAATTAATTTGAATTGAAGCGCACATATGGACTACATCGGATATAAACTACTCTGTATTCTCAAGCATTAGTCTGTTGTCTTCAAGACTTGTCTCATTCTTCCATCTAATAAATTTTATGTAGCATTAATCTGTTAATAACGGTGAGGGTGAACATATTTATTGCTACCATTAAAGTAATTTTGATAAGAAACTCCATGGATGTTTTATTTTAAACATTTGTTTGCATGTTTACACTCAGATAATTTATCGTGTGACCATTAGGTGAGCTCTTGCACAATGATTCAATTCTCTACATCCAATCTTGAATACATGTGCAAGACATTTGAAAAGAGCTGTCATATGGCTTCCACATTATGCTGGCGCTCGCCAATATCGAAGCGCGAGTTCTCAGAAATCTGCGCACAATTCTCTCCCACTGTTTATTTGGAAGAGCAGGAAGTGTTCAACTCATTCAGTCATTAGTTTAGCAGAGCGTGCAATTTTCTGTTTTTACAGAGTGGAGCGATTCCTTGTTCTGGAGGCAATCTTTGGAAGTAAAAAAAACATTTCCAAGACCTCCAAATGAATCTGTCAAACATAAAGGGTATTCATGATACTGATTGTTATAGTTTTGACATGACCCTTACACAAGTGAACAATGGTTGGCAAAATCCCAAAGCATTTACTACTACTGTTGAACCATATCGTGTATACCAATAAACAAAATGAGATCTTAATGAAATGTTCTCAAGCATCCCATATTGGTTACAGGGTTTATAGAGATAATAGCATAGTATAAAGATTTAAAATGTGTAATTTGGGCACTGTGATCTTTTAATATGTCATGCTTGTATTTTGAAAAGTAAATGAACAAAGTAGGGCTTTTCTATATTCTTATACTACCTGGCAAAATTCTTGTCGCCTTTCAAAGTTTTAGAAACAGCAAATAAAGAACAATTGTTTCTAGTTGATCATTTGGTATCAGAAGTGGCTTATATGAAAAGCAAAGGCCTCTAACCTACATATATTTTACAAAAATAAACATGATCATGGCCTTGATTTTTAATTATTTAATTAGGACAGTAAGGTCTGACTTTGCTTAGACAAAAGTCTTGTCACTTAACAGTAATAATGTACAGTATAGAATATAAAGTCATGGTACAGTGGAAACAGAATTAATATTGTGTATGACTGCCATGAGCTTGGAGGACTGCATCCATACATCTCTACAATGACTCAAATAACTTATTAATAAAGTCATCTGGAATGGCAAAGAAAGCATTCTTGCAGGACTCCCAGAGTTCATCAAGATTCTTTGGATTCATCTTCAATGCCTCCTCCTTCATCTTACTCCAGACATGCTCAATAATGTTCATGTCTGGTGACTGGGCTGGATCAATCCTGGAGCACCTTTGCTTTCAGGAACTTTGATGTGGAGGCTGAAGTATGAGAAGGAGGCTGTCCTGCTGAAGAATTTGCCCTCTCCTGTGGTTTGTAATGTAATGGGCAGAAAAAATGTCTTCATACCTCAGGATGTTGATGTTGCCATCCACTCTGCAGATCTCTCGCACACCCCCATACTGAATGTAACCCCTGAAACTATGATTTTTCCTTCACCAAACTTGACTGATTTCTATGATAATTTTGGGTCCATGTGGGTTCTAACGGTCTTCTGCAGTATTTGTGATGATTGGGATGCAGTTCAACGAATGATTCATCGGAAAAATCCACCTTTCTGCCACTTTTCCAAATGATCAACTAGAAGTCAAGTTATCATTTATTATTATTATTAATATATACAGTTAAAGTCAGAATGATTAGCCCCCCTTGAATCTTTTTTCTTTTTTAAATTATTTCCCAATGATGTTTAACAGAGCAAGGAAATTTTTACAGTATGTCTGATAATATTTTTTCTTCTGGAGAAAGTCTTATTTTTTTATTTCTGCTAGAATTAAGCAGTTCTTAAGTTTTATGGTCAAAATTATTAGCCCCTTTTAAGCTATAATTTTTTGATTGTCTATAACTTGCCTAATTACCCTAACCTGCCTGTTAACCTAATTAAACCTAGTTAAGCCTTTAAATGTCACTTTAAGCTGTATAGAAGTGCCTTGAAAAATATCTAGTACAATATAATTTTACTGTCATCATGGCAAAGATAAAATAAATCAGTTATTAGAAATGAGTAATTAAAACTATTATGTTTAGAAATGTGTTGAAAAAAACTTCTCTCCGTTAAACAGAATTTGAGGGAAAAAATAAACAGTAGGGCTAATAATTCAGGGGGGCTAATAATTCTGACATCAACTTTATATATATATATATATATATATATATATTATATATATATATATATATATATATATAAATAATGCTAATTTACATATTTTTATCCGATGTCCACAGATCGATGTTTGTTCTGTTTTAATGCTTTTAAATTTTAGAAATTATTATTATAAATCAAGTAAAGAACTGAAAATTAATAAAACAGATAATAAAACTCTTTACTTACGTTTCTTATAAATACTATTATTATTACTAGATTTGACCAAAATTGAGCATGAAAAATAATCTTTTTTCAAACTTTAATACGCAGTCATATGGCCAAAATATTCCCCAGACTTCTGCTTACTACTCTGTTTCCATTAACTTATCCTATCATAATAACCATCTGCAAGTTTATTCCTGTTGAACAACTCTTTTGGAAGTATGAACCATGGACTATGTGGTTTTCTGTTAAAAGTAATGAAATAATGTTTGCTGGCCGAGGGACGTAACGGAAGAGAGTTCAGAACGAGTCAGTGAGTCACATCCAGAAGGCAGCAGATTGTTCATATTAAATCTAGTCGACGACGGTGGCTCTGGGTGCCATGAGGTAATGCTTTCTGGTTGTAACAAGAGTTACGATGGCTGGGAATTTGCAATATTAAACGGAGAGAGGGAGAATAAGTCACATTTCCATGCTGACACTCAAAAGCAGCTGCATCTCTTACACGTTGGCCAATAACAACAGATGAATTGAAGCGAACGCTGCGAAACTGATTAAAAACAAGTGACAATTTCTTTCTGTGGTTACAGTTAAACTAATAAAAGCCAACTGTCAGTAGATCATATTGCACGAAAGCCTGAGGCTCGTAATCACGCTTCTTGCGTGTCAAAAGAATCTATAAAAAGATTATACAAGGCCTATTTTACTCTGTTCAGTGAAAAGTTATGAAGCGTAGAAGCATGACTGTGGCCTAGTTACGATGTCTTTGCGCGATGCTCCACTGCTCCAATTATTATTGCTAATGGGATGGGCGTCTTTGATCATTGGCTTTCTGATGCAAAACAACTCGCTACAGTGGCCGATGTAAATTAGTGGGCCCTGCCGACAAATAAAACCAGCTTATCAGCTTTTAAAATGGGAGGAGACACGTTTTTCAAGACTTTTGTTGTTGGCATCAAAGGCTGTCTGCATCAGTCACCAGTAGAAGCAGCATGACAATCTCAAAATACAAGAACAAAACTACAAAAGGTGAAGAAAAACACAACACTGACTACAGGATATTCACTTCCAAAGAGGATGAACATGGAAAGTGGATTGTGTGATCAATTACTGGCTTCTGGGAGCATTCATTCATTTTCCTTCGGGTTAGTGCCTTATTTATCAGGGGTCGCCACAGCGGAATGAACCGCCAACTATTCTGGCATATGTTTTATGCAACGGATGCCCTTCTAGCTGCAACCCAGTACTGGGAAACCCCCATACACACTCATAGACTATGGTCAATTTAGATCATCCAATTCACCTACTGCATGTATTTGGACTGTGGGGGAAACCGGAGCACCCGGACGAAGCCCACACCAACAAGGGGAGAACATGCAAACTCCACACAGAAATGCCAACTGACCCAGCCGGGACTCGAACCAGCGACCTTCTTGTTGTGAGGCTACAGTGCCCTTCTTTCGGCAACTATTCCAGCATAGGTTTTACGTGTTCTGAGTCGTTAAGGTGTTGCTAGGCGGTTGCTAAGGTGTTGCTAGGCGGTTGCTAAGTTGTTGCTAGGGTGTTCTGAGTAGTTGCTAAGGTGTTGCTAGGGTGTTTTATGTGGTTGCTAAGGCATTGCTAGGCGGTTGCTAGGCTGTTCAGAGTGGTAGCTAAGTCGTTGCTAGGGTGGTCTAGGGGTTGCTAAGGAATTTCTAAGGTATTATGAGTGGTTGTTAAGGTGTTCAAGGTTGTTGCTAGGCGGTTGCTAAGGCGTTGCAAGAATGTTCTAGGTGGTTGCAGAGTATTTGAGTGGCTGCTAAGGCATTGCTAGGCAGTTGCTAAGGTGTTCTGAGTGGTTGCTAGAGCGGTTGCTAGGGTGTTCTAGGTGGCTACTAAGATGTTGCTACGTGGTTGCTAAGGTGTGCTGATGGTTGCTAGGCAGTTGCTAAGGCATTGATAGGGTGTTCTAAGTGGTTGCTAGCACTTGCTAGGGAAGTTCTAGGTGGTTACTAAGAGTTGCTAGGTCATTGCTAAGGTGTTTTGAGTGGTGCTAAAGTGTTGCTAGTGGTTGCTAAAGTATTTGAGTGGTTGCTAAGGCGTTGCTAAGGTGTTCTGAGTGGTTGTTAGGCGGTTGCTAGGTGGTTGCTAAGGTGTTCTGAGTGGTTTTTAGGCAGTTGCTAACAAATTTACACGATTCTAGTATAAATTACCGCAATGCTATTATGTTTATAGTGGTGAATTAGCATGTTTGCTAGTATGTTTATAGTATGAATTAGCATGTTTGCTAGTATGTTTATGGCATGAATTAGCATTTTTGCTAGTATGTTTATAGTATGAATTAGCATGTTTGCTAATATGTTTATAGTATGAATTAGCATATTGCTAGTATGTTTATATGCACTGCTGATAGTCCAAACACTGAATCGATGCGCAGCTCTACAAGTCCCAAACCATGCAAAGCAGTGGCAACAGCGGCGAGGAAAAAAACTAAAACTAATCTAAACTGAACTGAACTTCAACATTTCATTCAAAACTACATTGTAAAAGTGCTATAGAAATAAAGACGAATTGAACTGAATATGTTTAAAGTATGAAATAGCATGTTTGCTAGTATGTTTATGGTGAGTATGAGTTAGTATGTCATTAGTATGTTTCCAGTATGGATTGGTATGTTGTTGATATGTTTCTAGTATGGATTAGTATATTTCTAGTATGAATTGGTATGTTGTTAGTATGTCCAATGTAATAGAATGTTTTATAATGGAAGTCTATGGGACAGTTGCTAGCGTGCCTTAAATGGTTGCTAGGGTGTGGCTAGTAAGTTGAAAGGTCATTAGTGATTGGCAGATTGGTAGTCTGAGTTAAATGAGCCCAATCTTAAGTCTGTATGACAGTCTGGTAGAAAGTTATGAGTTCACAAAGTTTGGTCCAATGTTAAGTCAATGAGCCTTTTCCAAATTTCGGGGACAGTTTTGGGAAACCGTAAGTTGGATCAGTTGGAAAAGATATTGCAACTTACTTCAGCATGGTTTGGAGGTTTTGAGTTAGTTTGGTGGTTGTAGTATGAATTATCGAGGAGGAGAAGCGTTCTTAAATAGTCTAGAAGAAGAAGAAGAAGAAGATGGAAGAGTAATAAGTTTATGTATAACAGTATGTTGGCTTTCTCAAGCCACCATAATTAAATGGATTGAAGGTGTTAAAATAATATACATTTCAACTACCTTGAACTGATATGAATAAGAGTGAATGTGTATATAAATGAAAAACAAATAAAGGATTAATTCAATATTTTCAATTAGAGATTTTACATGCTTTTATCCAAAGTGACATACAAATGACTTAAAATAGTGTAGCAATATATAGATGCAAGTAAGCGTAGTTTATTAAATTACATACCTGTACATGGAGAGAAAAGATTCTTCTACAGGTTGTTTGTCAAGCCCACTCACCTGTCAATACCATAAGGTTTCTGTTACAGCATTGATAATGTAATTTAATCTAAATATTGTCCGTTTTTATAGACGTATACGTTCATTTAATTGTTCAAGCATAAAATCAGATAAAAGGCCATTTAAAAGTACAGTATTGTAATGTGTAGTAGTGATGTTTTCTTGACTTGATTTCTAGAATGTTGCTTTAGGGTTACAAGTATGTAAATTCTTTTTAGGTAGTTGCGTCGTGAGCCTAACAAGTTAATGAAGATTTGGGAAAATTTGGCAATCTATTGTAATGTTGCAGCAACGTTTAAAGCAAGCAGCTTTCTGCTGGCCGGTGCTGGAAACCATGCTGCTAACTTAAATCCCGTTTGAAATCTAGGGAAATTTCTTTATCATTCAAAAATTCCTGTTGATTTGCCACATGGATTTCAAATTTCTGAGCAAAAAATTGTCCGAAATATGTAGCACGACACAAAAATGTCTTCTGTCAACTTTAACCTGTGGGCAAATCTTTTCTCTCATGCAGCATTTTCATTCACGTAGACACGGTTAAGTTGTTTTGTAGTCTTTATTTGGTGTTGTGCAAAAAACTGCACGGAAATAATGCTTTATTTGTCGAATAATATGTGTAAAGTAATTTAATGAGTAAGTACTGGTAAAGCAATGCATTACATAAAAAATTAAGTAATAATATTTTAGTTACTTTATTTTCAATGTAATGGGAGTTACTTTGTATTTTAATTAATTAGCTCCAAAAAAATGCTGAATTCAAAATCTGTAATCTGCATATACAGCATGTTTATAGCTCTGGGGTCAGGAAGTTCTCAGAAGGCTAACATTATGCTAATTAATATATTTTATTAGTAAATGAAGGTTATACAGTGTGACGTTAATTGCAGAGCTCTTCTATTAAATAAAGAAGAAAAAAAAACAAGTTCTGAAAGAGATCAAGCCAGAGCAAAGGTAAGACAAAGTAACTCTAAAAGTAATGTAGCGCATTACCTTATCACAAAAAGTAACTAAGTAATGCAACTACTGTAGTTACTTTTCTAGGGAGTAACTTAATATTGTACTACTGTGTACTACTTTTAAAAGTAACTTTTCCCAACACTGGGTCTGAACCACTCAACAAACATAAATTTCTGCCCTATAACAAAAGTATATTTACTGCCTTATTTACCAGAATGGCAAAGCACTTAGACAAGTTTTAAATCAACCAAACCATTCAAATTTTAAAATAATCAAAAAAACCTAACTACCTGGCATTAAAAATACTATAAATGCAACTAAAATGGGACAAAACATGGATAAAACAGGCCAAAAAGAGACTATTAACTACTGACTCTTCCCAGCAGGCAGAGGACGTCAACATGACGTCAGGTCGACGTTGTACTACAATCTCGTTGGGCATTGCATTTTGATTGGAAATGAAAATTGAGTTGACGTCAGAACCCAATATCAGGCCGACATTACTTTTCAACGCAACCTAAAAACAACAAAATATCAACGTCTAATGATGTTACAGCTTGATGTTGTGTGGACGTTACCAATATGACGTCTATCAGATGTTGGATTTTGGTTGCCAAACCTGACGAATAAATGTCAGCATTTGATATCATATGACGTTGGTTAAAGATGTTGGCCCGATGATGGATTTGGTCGCTTTTCAACACAACCTAAAACCATCAGGAGCAGCAGCTGAGCACATCCATTGATAAAACTGTGGTCAAATAAATGTTTGTATTTTAAAGGCATAGTGTGAAACAATGGAATTAATGCAGTGCTTCTTGTCCGATTTGAGACCCACTTTATATTGTTTCTCAATCAGGCAGCGTAGATCACTGATTTTAAACAAACAAGATCTTAAATGCGAAGAGTCCCACATTTACCGTCATCCCGGTCATTTTGACACAAGTGAGGGGACCTATTATTCCCTCTTTATAAGATATAAAATAAGTCTTTGAAGTCCCTAGAGTGTGTATGTGAAGTCTCAGCTCAAAACGTCACACAAATAATGTTTTATTACTCTCTGAAACTGCCCCTTTTAGACTTTAATCCAAATTGTGCTGTTTTGGTGACTGCCGCTTTAAATTCTAATGAGACTGTGCTCTTTTCAAAAGAAGGCGGAGCTACGAACAACTATACATCATCATAGTGGCAGATTCAAAACAGGACCAATGTTATCTTTGTGAAAAACTGAAAATGTGAAAAGAAGTGGCACAGAAGAAAGAGGTTGGAGACTACATTGTTCATTCGTGCATCCTAAAACATTTGTGCACCCTAAAAAAGTGCTTCTGTATGGAGTATGTTCTCCCCGTGTTGGCGTGGGTTTCCTCCGGGTGCTCTGGTTTCCCCACAGTCCAAAGGCATGAAGTATAGGTGAATTAGGGTAAGCTAAATGGATGTATGGATGTTTCTCAGAGATGGTTTGCAGCTGGAAGGGCATACGCTGGATAAGTTGGTGGTTCATTCCGCTGTGGCGACCCCAGATTAATTAAAGGACTAAGCCGAAAAGAAAATGAATGAATGAATGAATGAATTTTTTTTATATTTTCAATAATTATAACAATTTATTATTATTATTTTTATTATTTTACAACTATTATTCTAAAAAATAACATAAATCAATCTTAAATGTAACTGAAAAACAATGTAAAGACACAACTGGAGTAATTTCTAAGACTTTTGCATGAATATTAATTACGACAGTTCTATAGAATACAAAAATCTATGTTTTATAGAATTATCTGTTGTCTTAGACCCGACTCGCGGCCGAGAATTAATATTATGATGTTTTAATTACCTCCCTGACTCATTATTCCTCCTTTCTGCTTCATAGACATGCTTAGTCAAAGTATCATCATCATCATATATGTAAACTTTAGTTTTGTCGACTTGCATGTCGATGCATATTGGCGTGCATGTAAACAACCGGGATCAGGAGGAAGCGCATGTGAGGTGCGCGGGAATGGCCTTCTGTGCACTTGCGTCAGTTTGTTTTCACCAGCGTTGTTTCGGTTGCACATAAAGAATAACAAACTTGCGTGTGCAAAAGACACCAAACGTCTTTATTCTTGGATAACCGCTCTATACACTTGCATGAATTAAATCTTATCTCAAAGCTTTTACTGGGGAACTTTTTTGTCTCCTCGTGCTGCCCCCAGCAAGATGCCGCCCTGGGCGATCACCCATATTACCCAAGCCTAAATTCCCCACTGATGGTATGGAATATACACATTTCGGTAGACTAATTACCTCAGACAAACACAGAACACCCAAACACTGCAGTGCTTTTTCATACTTTGGATGTCAATGGTTTCAGGTATCCAGTTTTCTTCAAGTCTTCTTTTGTGTTCAAAAAAAAAAGACAAAAAAGTTTTGGGGCTAACTTTTACGTCTTTGAGTATATCAGGCTACTGTGATCAACCCCTTGTAAAGTTTTTCTGTAATATTTAATTACTGAAAGAGCTGCAGTTTATTTTGTATTTTTATAGGTATATTTTATATGTTTTAAAAGTAACTTCAAAGTAAATTAATTAGTAATCTGATTACTTTTCACATGAAGTAATTAATAATGTAATCAGATTACAATTTTTGAGTAGTAGTCAGTAATTTGTAATGGATTACTTTTTTAAAGGTAATGCAGAGGAGCATTAAAGCAGTAGTTTGTCCAAAAATGAACATTATCTCACTAAAATCATTGTCTATGATGATTACAGCCTTGTTTGTTACAAAATATTTGCGCTTATGTTT
The DNA here is from genome assembly GCF_903798145.1 of Danio aesculapii. NCBI lineage: Eukaryota > Metazoa > Chordata > Actinopteri > Cypriniformes > Danionidae > Danio > Danio aesculapii. The sequence goes on along the minus strand of NC_079440.1, from coordinate 52,289,743 downwards.
CCTGAACTGGACTGTTGGATTCAGCCCTATGCTTAACATTGAAAAACCTGAACCAAGAGATCAAATCAATGAGACTTGACATCCACACTTACCCTGGTGGAGTGGTTCATATATGGCGTGAAGTTCCCATTTTCTAATCAAGCAGGAGAACAAATTCCTGGCTGGCAAATAATAATAAAAGGCCTACAACAACACAATGCCAAAGTAAAAAAGTTTCCCTTCCCTTCAGCGAATTGATGCGTCCAAAACCTCAGAATCGTTGCGGGCTCGTCATAATAATTCCCTAGTAAGGAAACAATGTGAACCAACTTCTTAAACAGACTGATGAAATCCAGCCCTCCGATGTAAAAATGACAAAAGATAACATTCCATACTTAACAGCGGCAAAAAAAACCCCAAAATCTTCTCACTCGGCCAGACAACTGACAGTACTTTAGATGCTTAAAAAAGTGTTATTGTATCTCATTACAAAAGTATTCTTAACACATGGTAAGCATTTGCACTATTTAAAAGAGTCATTATTTGACCGTCTCCTTCCCAAACCATTATAAAACTGAGTTCATCCCACAAAATGATACAATACCTCTTGAGACCAGCAAGTGGCTTCGTAAAAGTCTTCCAGCGTACAGTAACAGCCTCACTATGCAAAATTCATGAATGCGCCACCATCTGAAAAGGCAAAGTCACATTGTTAAAAGAGTTCCATCAAGGCCATACTCTCGACTGCAGACCTTCATTTGCAAACTCCATTAGAAACATCCATTACAAGACCGTACAGTTGGGTATATATATGAGCTGCAGCTGTCTAATAAAATCTCAACATCGACTAGAACCTACAGGCTAAACCACTGACAAGAGGAAATATTAAAAGACATTACACTTCTATAAGGTCTCTTCTACGGTATCTGCTTTCAAAGTGCAAGTGTGAGGTCCTGCGCTGGATCAAATGACATCCATATGAAAACCAGGGGAAATTTCCCCAAGTTTGACCTCATTTCACGTATAGTCTTTCGTAATATTTTTCAGCTTAGCTTTTTAGGTTTACAGCACAACACACACAAAAAAGGTGTTTATTGTTGTTTGTAAAATACAGCAAATAACATGTATCTTCTTGGAAAGCAAGACAGACAGACCTGAACTATAATATTAATCATTGTTTATTTAATATTTTGTTAATTTAATTTTTAGTAATTCTGATTTCTGGTTTTGTATGTTTTCTTGTATTTTTGAGTATAGTTTTCATTAGGGCTGCACAATATATTGTTTCAGCATCGATATCGCAATGGGAACATTTGCAATAGTCACATCACGAGTACACCCAATGTTAAGTCTGGATCATAATGGATCATATCGTAAATGTTTTCTGAGGCCTGTGACTGTGTGAAGGATTTAAATGCTATATTGTACCATTTTTCATTTAATAGCAATTAATTTGATTGAATTGTTTATACAACGAAGACTAGGCAGTATTATTTTACATTTGATAATTTATTTACTGTATAGCTGAATACAGTTGGACTCCTCTGAGTATCATTTTCTTTATTGAACTTATCGAAGCTCTTAGATTGTTTATTATATTTTATGCACTCCTATACAGTATCATCCCAATCTATATAAAATTATAAATTCTTTCCAAATAGTTATTCAACTCATCTAGTGAACTTGTATTCATACCGCAATATATATCGCAGAATAAAAAATATTTTTCCAGTATCGTGCAGCCCTAGTTTTGATTACATTTATTTCACTTTCAGTTTTTAATTTCATTTAAATAAAGAAACTTTAATTTCAGTTATAACTAAATTATACAATTTAATATAATAAGCTTGGTTATAAACTTGCAATTTCATTCACAACAAATTTACAAAAAGGGAACATTTACGTAAATATAATAATTATTCTAAAATACCCAATCAGTTATGCATGTGATGGAATTATGTTTAACTTACATTGGACAGACCCTAAAGATATTATTAATCATTGTTTTATTAATATTTTTGTTAATTTATTTAATTTTAAGAGTTCACACTTAGCTGATGATTGATTATAAAGCATGTTTGGCATGCTGTCCTGGGAGAGAGCCCTGAGCTCATAACATCCTCGAGCCCTGGGCTCTCTCCCGTTAGCAGGGCGAGAGGGGAGTTTGAGCTCAGGTAGATCTGGATACACTCCCCCAACTTGTTGATTATAAGGATAGCTATACTGCTTACTAGAGCTCGTCTGAAGTGCCAATTTGGTATGGTCAAATTACTTATTTCGCGTTTTTGGACTGTGGTAAGAAACCAGGGAACCCGGGGGGAAACCCACACGAGCACAGGGAGAACAGCAAAATCTGCACAGAAATGTCGACTGGTCCCGTAAGGACTTTTGACTAGTGACGTTCTTGCTGTGAGGCAACATGGCTAATCACTGGACCCCCAGTCGCCCAATCTAGAAAAAGGAGAGGGAGTAGAGGTGATTCTTCAAGACAAAAAGTTCCAAATCGCATACCTAAGCACTATTCTACGCCATTTTGTAGTATAAACAGTGTAAGTACTGCACTTACACTGAAAACTCTAAAAAGAATAAGTGCACTTTAAATACCCGGATGATGCACTCATTCATCCGTTAATGTGAAGTGTGAAATGTTGGACACTTCACGCACTCAACGCCGCGTAAAGGGCGGAGCCTTTGGGCAGCTGAAGTTGGCAGGTTCTATTTGGTAGTGTGGTCATTTACATAGCGGATTTGGCAACCGTCAAACGTCATCTGGGAAACAGTTAAAATTTCCGCTTAATAATTAGTGTTCCATTTGGGACGACACTACATACATATACTATGCTGTTAAGTGTGTAAGTGCATAAGTACATAGTGCATAAGAGTATAGTGTGCCATTTGGGATGTAGCTAAAGATACTGAGGTAAATAAACTGGTTATTGATAGTGAGTTAGGGAGTGAGTTCTGATTGGTGAATCATGTGTTAGTTAACGCAGGACCAGCTGTGGACAATCATAAGCACGTGCTCCTCTAGAAATGAGTTAATAAATAAACGTCACTTATTTTTAATAACTCTGATTCTTGGTTTTGTGTGTTTCTTTTTTGTATTTTTGAATCTAGCTTTTGATTATATTTACTTCACTTTCAGTTGATTCAGTACATACAGTTTTAAGTTAATTTCAATGAAAAAAGCTTTAATTTCAGTCTCAGCTTTAATTATAACTAAATTGTACTATTTAACATAAGGTTGGTTCTAAACCTGCAATTTCACTTTATTCACGACCAATTCATCAAATATAAAGTAATTTTTACTTGAACATAATTATTACTAATCAGTTAAATCAGTTATGTATGTGATGGAATTATGTTTTAACCTTTGTCTTTATTTCATATGTTCTTGAATTTTAATAGGTGTATTTAATAAAAGAAATTGTTGATGTGATGCTAACAATAAATAGATTAAAAAAATTTATATTCTACAGAAAGAATATTTACACCACCAGCTAAAAATGAGGATTCATATTAAATATTGGGACTTTAAGAGTGCAGACCAAAACCTGCTCTGTACTTCTTCTAAAATTTGGAAGGAGTTTAATACATTTTTATAGCAAAGACCAAATCTGGATCCAAAACCCCTTCAAGGTCTAATGTATAAAATCCAAACAAGCGTATTATGCTAGCTGGAACAGACCTCCTAACTCTTTTTTTTTTTTGAAGCTATGTAAACATTTAACTGTGGTTCTGTCATTTTCTATACTTCAAAAGCAGTGCGGCAGATCCAGTGCAGGATTTATTAACATTAATATCAAGTCTAATGTGTTTACTAGTTTTAACCACAACTTTTAGGCATGTGTCTGCGAAATTCAAAACTATAACCACTATTAAAGTCACTTGACGTTACAAGAGTTGTACTCAAAATAAACTTTTTCCAGTTTTTATATTGTTGAACCTGAAGTCTCATGAATAAGATGGCAGGAACATGTGAACAAAACTGTATCAAACCTTCCTTTGTAGCCCTACTGAAAAAACAGCTTAACCCAGCCTAAGCAGGTTAGCTGGTCAACCAGCCTGGTGTTAGAAGGGGTTTTGTCATTTCAGCCTGGTCTTAGCTGGTCAGGCTGGGTGATGACCGTAAGCGGCGACGTTGCCTTTAAAAAAAATACAACGCTGTGCAGACATCGCTACGACGTACATGTGTTTGTTGGGTGACCAGCTAAAACCAGGCTGGAAACTGCTCAAACCAGGCCTGAAAATGGCCCAGAACCAGGCTTGTCAACCAGCTAAAACCAGCCAACCATCTAGGCAGGTTTAAGCTGGGTTTTTGTCAGCAGGGAGACCTCCATCCAATAAAATGCAGCAAGCTTTGTTCTTTATTAAATTTGATGTGAAACGAAGTCACAGCTGTCAAATTCTTCAATTTTATCACAATATTCAAGCATACTATACCGTTTTTGGCGCTCTTCAGTAACGTTATCCTGCCTGGTCAAAGATTGTTGAGGGTTGAGTTGAAGATCAGGCCAAAAGAAAACCTCTTCCGTTTTTCTATTTCTACCAAATACGGCTTCAAAATCAGAAGCTATGCTGGTAGAAAAAGCGAACTTATATATATATTTAAAAATTCTCATGTAAACGCTATGTTTAGGTTTCAGTTCCGAAAAGACTAATGAGAAAGCTTTACATGACGGCCATGTTTAAATGACACAATAATTACGTCAGCAGATAATCGTCCATAAACTCACGCTTAGCAACACAACAGCATTTTGCTAAAAACAAATTGCACTATATTAGCACAACTTATTATATTTTGACTATATTCTATGATGAAATAAATTATGGTATCCACCGTTTGAATGTTATTATGGGAGCAGAAACACTAATTAGACTATTTAAGTATGTAATACATGATTATATATAATTTGTTTTTTGTTTCTTTTCATTTTGTGCAATTTTAAAAATCACACGTTTAAACAGGACTTATCGATAGTCCTTTCTTGAGGGAAAAAAACAAAACAAAAAAACGACATACTATAATGCTCAAGGGCAGAGATGGCCAAATAAGGGCCTGCGGGCCAAAGTTGGTCCAAGGTAACCTTTGATTTGGCCTCCATCCCATCAGAGAAGACAGGAATTAGGATGATGGGGACTGTTCAGATATTGTGTTTTCAAATCTAATGTAATCCTTTGTTTGTTTTATTGTTAAAATCTCATTGAAATGTTTCAATTAAATTTGTAAACTAATCAGATTTAGTTTAAATGTACATACCTGATGGAGGACAATGCAGAGACTGGTGAACAAATCAAGGAAAAGGCAGATTCTGCTTGACTAGTGTATTCAGCATTGAACTCCACTGTTGTCTTTTTATTGCAATAAGTAATCATATTAAAAGTTATACTGCATTAGGTAATACAATAAATGTTTTTTTAATTTGAAATATTAAGAAATAAATTAGGAATATATGTAATATATTTCGTTATATTTACCTTCGGCTCACGGCTCATAATTATATTTGGATTTTGGCCCTTTATACGAAAAAATTTGGGCACCCCTGCTCAAGGGCCTAATGGTCACATTTGTTTCAGTGGGGTATATGCACACAGACTTTTAATTTTCAGCCAGCTAGCCGCAGTGCTTCCCATGAACTCTTTCCATTATAAAAATCGCCACGTTTAAAGGTCTGATTTCTTTAAAATCAGTGATCTTCGCTGCCTGATAGATGTACGATATAAAGTGGGTCTCAGACCGGACAAAAAACAGCATTAATTTCATTTCCCCCTGCCATTTCTTTAAAATATGACAATTTATTTTATTCCAGTATTTCAATGCAGTTTCTGCGCTGGTGCTTACACAATCTTTCATCTCATTTTACGCTTAAACAACTAAATGAATGCTTAAGTCTATTTAACTAAATGTATTGTAATTACATTACAACATTGATGCTTTAAAAGGAACTTTATGAAATTGAAAATAGTCACATTAAGCTTTCACTGGAAGTTAATCATTGTTAAACACTAGCTGAGCATATAGCCCATTCCCAGCCCAACTTCGGCTACTCTGACAAAAAATATCCTTCAAAACTAAAACAGGAATCCAAAGACATGCAAACTACTGAATCATATAAATAACAAACACACACACAAAAATAAGAAAAGGTACAACATACACAGGAAGGCACACCAAAAATGCTGACATCGAAAGAACAAACATGACAAAGGTTTTGGTCTGGGGCTTTATTGATTTAATTTATTAAGATGCTACATAGTCCAACAAAGTTGGGGGTTGTTTTATATACCATTATAGACTACTTGACTAGGAATATCAACCTTAATTTTCATCTTAGACTCATTATTTATTTATTTATTTATATACATACAAAATGGTCACCTTCATGTTTACATCATATGTGAAGGTTTGGGGCTCTAAAGGTTTAGGTATAATTATGAGCCAGCTGATTGGCTGATAGGCCCCCAAATCCCTCCCTCTCCATGGCAATCATAATCCTTGGTGAACTATACATAAACTGCAGTCCAAAAAAATTACTATACCCTGAACATCTCCTAAAGTTACTTACAAAGCAAAGTTTTGCCGTTTCACAATACCGTAAGCTCCTCTGTTCTTAAAAAAAAATCCAATATCAGCACTAAGATGATCAACCGAAATGAAAGCTTCTCAATAAGGGGGTGAATATCAATAATGAAGAGAAACATTAGCGAAAAAAGAAACCCCCCACAACACCAAACTATGACACAAATACATATCAGGTCACAAAAATGGTCCCCTGTAGGAAGAGTCTCTTTTCAGATGTCATTATTTCACAAAGATCAGAGCGCTGTGCATGGGAAGATGACATTCTTTATATGTAGTGCATTTGTAATATCAACAGTTCTGTGCAATAAAAGCTTTATTCATAACTTAAATCCAAACATAACAACTAAATTAACATCAGAGGACAGCAAAGAAACAGAGGGCTCAGGAAAAAAACAGTGCAGAAATGTCAGGAGTGTGTTGTTGTTGTTTTTAAAGCCTTACGCTGCGAGATAAACCAGTGTTGTGTACATTTCAGACCACCGACAAGGCATATCGAAGCCATGCATTAATCTGGAAATGAGGTGTAGGCTCGGCATGGCTAAATACAGGTTACAATACTCACACAGTGTCAGTTTTTAAAGGAATAGTTGGCTCGATAATGAACATTTTGCCACTGTGCACCACTTCTTAAATTAAAACCCAAAAGAAGAAGCTGGATGTTTGATCTGCTCTTTTCCATTAAAATGGATGGAGATTTAACCTGATTTAAAGAGATAATTCAACTAAAAATGAAAATATACTCGCTAATTACACACCCTCGAGTGATTCCAAACATTTATGAGTTTCATTCATCGGTTAAACAGATATTTTAAGAATGTTGAGACATCCATGTTAGGAAAAACAAAAACTATGCAAGTAAATGGTTACAGCTTTCCAAACGCCCCTCGAAATATCTTGTCAAACAGGTTTGGAACGGGTCAAGCATGGGTTAAACGATGACAGATATTTCACTTTTGGATGAACTATGGCCTTTAAGAAGCAAAAACACACCATAAATATGATCCAAACAGCTTAAACACTACAATCTGACGCCAATTAATCGATTAATGGTGTAAAAACAGACCCAAGGTAAACGGTTTTGACTTTCAAATCTAATTACCATCTAATTTAATACGCAAAATCTCATTACATCCATATCACATACATGCATATGCAAATTCCCATTTACTAATTCAGTCCACGTCTAACACAAGGGCTGCATGGCTTCAGACATCTGGGATGATAGTAGTGTGAAAGATGTTTGGACTAGTTCCATACAATTTCCACGATCTTTAGTTTTGATCCTTTCATAACATGCATGTTAATAAATCACCATCCATTTTATTTGCATGGAAAAAGCATCTCTTTCGAACTTCATAGTGTTTAAAGAAGCTGAACTAATCAAATGACCAAGGATGGTGTTGAACTATTTCTTATGTTCTTTTCTGCAGGGTAAAGTGAGAGGCGACGGGGTGGTGGGTCAGTATCGTTTACGGACCTGATGGTAAACTCTCCTCGTGGCATCTTCAGATAGAAAGTTCATAGGGAGAGAGACCTTCAACCAGTTGCATGTACATGGTGCTTCAGAGATTATACTTAGCAGCTGCACTATTACTGTATATAACGACTTGATCAATAAATTAACTCAGGTCTACAGGCAGCAAAACCAAAACAGAGGCCCAAAAAAAAAAGAGATTTCACCTATGGAGCAGCTTAATAAAATATATAAAGTATTTCTCGCTCACAACAGAGCCATGCATTCAAGCACATATATCCCTTACCAAAAAACAAAGCTTAAATCATAAAAGAAAAGTGAAAAATCTATTCTGAACTCGTTTTTTTTGTGTGTGTGTGTGTGTGTGCAAAGCTTCATTCGGAAGTGTTGGTTTTAGAGACGCCTTTCTGACATACAGCAGTTCACAGAGAAATATTATTTCATTTTAGAGCGTATGAATGGTTTCACCAACAGTAGTTTGAAACATCAGTCACTAACTCCTCGCTGTAACTTCCAAAAACAGTCTGAAATCCAACTTTTAATCGTCAAAGCCACCGGTTTTTCTTGAATGTCAATTGAAGGCTGATTGATTGCAAGTGAACACTGAATTTGCATGACAATTATCATATGCTAGCAGAACTGCACGATATTTGACTTATATGTTGAATCATAGTACCTGCTGGTACTCAAACATATCCGTCAGACCGAACGGAAAATAGAAACATGTCTTTTGAGTTACAAAGTGATTTAGAGTGATTGAAAATACACAAGCTAAACTTCCGTGAACTGCTGCTTTGATGCAGGGTGTTTTCGAGTAGGCATGAATTAAATGCACAAGTGACACTTCTTGTATACAATTTCAATTAGCTTCTGACCCACTTATAGATAGAGAGAGAGAAAAGGAAAAGAAATCAACAGTGATAAACAACATTCACTCTACCACAACTCAATCTCACGTCTGGTGTTAGAAAATCCCTACGACATTTCGTTTTTAGTGGTTAAAATCTGACATTTGTTATCCATTTTGCATCAGAAATGATTAAGGAAGAAGGGGCCAGAATGATTTCACAATTTTGAGGAGAGAGAGAGAGCTTGTATCAGATTATTATTATCATCATCATCATCTTTTTTTTTTTTGTGGTTGAATTTTTAGTTTGCACAAATTCCTTGATCTCTATTCAATTGTTTTACACACCTCGCTAAATCCAAAACTACCCAAAATGATATGGCGTTCGGATTAAACTCGTTCTGCATTTTGTTTTTAACCGCAATGCATGCTTGTAGAGCTCCCCTGTTGGATTTTTTTTCTTTTTACAAGGCCAACTTGCCTACAATGACACCCACGACAAAAAAAGCACGATTAGAGCGATCACCCTGCTGCTCAGGCCCTCTTCTTTCACTCGCATCACTAGAGATGAGTGCGGAGCGGACATTACTGTGCTCTTCCTCTTCCGCAGGCCATCGTCTTCCTGCTAACAGAAGATAAAGATGGTTAGATGACAGAATAATCTGGAGAGTTATGAAACATGCTTTTGGCCCAAGCGCTCGACCACTCAAACAAGCGGCTGTAATAGTTTGCAGCTGCAGATTCACTGTGCGCTGATGAGTAAAGACAGGTTATCTGCGCTTCCATCTCTGATATGCTTCACATCCTGTGACCGTTACTAATTTAAACAATATGGCCAAAGAGAGACGTAAAGCAGTGGTCAAAGGGTATGGTTTGTTCAATGGTATCAATAGAGAACAGGGTTGTGGACACACAGTGCTCAGAATGAACTGAAAATGAATATTTTTATTAATTTCTCAGTTCATTCATTCACTTTCCTTCAGCTTCGTCTCTATTTCAGAGGTTGCCATGGCGGAATGAACTGCCAACTATCCAAGGATATGTTCACACAGCGAATGCCCTTCCAGCCACAACAAGTGCGGGGAAACACCAATACACTCTCACATTCACTCATACACTACGGCTAATTTAGTTCATCCAATTGACTTATACCACATGTCTTTGGACTGTGGGGGAAACCGGAGCACCTGGAGGAAATCCACGCAAAACACGGGGAGAACATGCCAACTCCACACAGAAATGCCAACTGGCCAAGCTGGCGCTTGAACCAGCGACCTTCTTGCTGTGAGGTGAGCCACCGTGCCGCCTATTTCTCAGTTAATATAGTCATATAAATATATTTAGCTGCATTTACACAAATCTGTTTTATGAAACAGCAATATTCATTAAAATAAGAGTTTGGTCACCTAATGTCTTTAGGAATAGAAAGATGATGCATTTAAATTCTAACGAGTTAATGCAACAACAAATATATATTTATAAGTATATTTTAGCATGTTTCTCTTGATTTTTCCTGATTGTTAATATTTTATCTAAAAAATTTTTTTTCCAACATATTAACTTGGGTGTGCTAATTTTTGGACTGAGGTCTTAAGTTAAGATGATCTGATCAATCATCAGAAGGCAGAAGTCTTTATAGCATCACTGGTTGATCGTTAGAAAAATTTTGCATTCGATTTTTTTCACTGCCTTCTGATGATTGATAGACACCCTCTTATTAGCAAGTTGAGCTGAGGAAAAGTAAATACGGAATTTGTGGATTTACCCAAATAATTGTATTTATTTATTGCTTTATTCAGGATTTTGTGGGTTTAATTATTGATTTAATTATTTGCGTATTGATTGATTATTTACTGTTTTGCAGGTTTTGTACTCCATAGGCTTTGGTACGGACTAATCTAATGTATATACACAAATATATTATTCTAAAGCATCTTATAGGAAATATAAAGACAGATCTGTGAGGGGTGTACTCACATATGCTGAACATTGTAAACAATGCTATTTTAAATGCAAAGAGGGTATTTTTTTAACCTTTACGTTTATCTATTTAGATACAAAACTTGCAGCACTGTCCAAAGAAATGTTTAATGAAGACACAAGATTTGTCCTAAGGATATTATTACTGGTTGCAAAAAAAAAAAAAATGATAACAGTACACTGGATGAAAGAAAGTTCTCCAAAGGTGGCTCAGTGGATTCAGAGACTTAAACAGGTCTATATAATGAAAAAAATGACTGCATGTCTACAAATGAAGACTGATATTTTTCTGAAGAGGTGGACAAGTATTATGACATATTTAGAAGTTGCTTAACCCATTGTCACTGTAATTTGATGTAACTACAATGCAACACAATGTAACTTGATGTACAAGTGTATCCCCCGTAAAGTAATTATGAAGGCAATACCTTTTATTTATTTATCTATTTATTCTTTATTTATTTTATTTTATATATTTTTATTTCTATTTTAATTATTTATTTTTTATTTATTTTTTTATTATTATAATTTCATTACTGTTTTTATATTTTTATCTATTTCTTTATTATATGTATCACCACATGTGTAAGGGGTTAAATTGTTGGGGATGTTCTGTAAAAAATATATTGAAAAAAATCCTAAATAAAAAGTTTCCCAAAAAAAAAAAAAAAAAAAAAGATACAAAACTTGCAATTTTTTTGGACTTTGTAAGTTCTTTAAGACCTTAAACTTAAAAAACTCGTAAACTGCTGTAATTATTCATCCATAATATGCATGTATAATTCATTTAATTTACTAAACACTTCAGAGTAATAACTGTATTTATGTATATTAATAAACAGATGTAGATGTTAAAGTTTTATATTATGTTTTTGAGCAATGATGATTTAAAATTCATTATATTCAGCCCAAAAGGGTTAATACAGGTATTTTCTCAGATTATATAATTTATAATATATGACTCTTACAATTAAAACTCGTTTGAATTTTGAGTTTAAAGGAAAATTAACCTCGTTTTGAATTAATTAACTTACTTAAATAGTTTTTTTTGTTATCATTTAAATATAAAGTATTATGAATCTTATAATTGTTTTTTTTTTGTTTTGTGCTCATAAAAAACTGCTATAAATAAAATGTACGTTTAAAAAAAATGAACCAGTATATAGGCTTTTAATAATAGCTCTTTAATATTTGGATGGACACACATAACAAACCCACTCACCCTGATCTGTTTGTTCTCCTCTCGTAGCCGCTGCACCTCCGTCTGCAGTCTTTTACACTCCTCCATGATCTTCTTCACCTCTCCGTCATCCATACTAGAGGCCATGGACTTCATAGACAATGTGGACGATTCAGACTTCGACAGACTGGAAATCTTATTGCTTTCCATTTCATGCTGCGGCGCCACAAATCAAACAAACAGAGAAACATAAGCAAATACAAATCCATAAAATACCTAAGAATCTGCTTTGTGTATCAGTTTTAGTAGAGATCATCATGAATGTAGTGAAGCTTGCTGCTATCATTTTTTACAGCAGGAGGAAGAACGTGAAAACCCCATGCAACTCACTGTTTTCTCATTTTCAGCGGGCATGTCAAAGACACATCTCAGCTTGGAGTCCATCAGATCTTCAGGCTTGGCGTCCTTCCACTGAATGAGAGACAAAACACACACATGCATATGATTACACACTAAAATAAACACCTCTTGTGCTGTTTACAAACCCTAGCGGGACACTTGCATACACAGCATTTTTGAGACTTCATACGCTCATTCCTGACTTGGAATACTTCCAAAAAGCAATGCTGATTATATTGTACTTGCTTGCTTGTTCGCATGCTTGCTTGCTTATTTGCCTACTTTACATTTACATGCTTCCAGAAAGCAGTTGATAAAAAAATTACTTACTTGCTTCCTTGTTTACATGCTCGCTTGCCTACTTTCTTGCCTGCCTGTTTACATGCTTCCAGAAAGCAACGTTGATTGTAAAATTACTTGCTTACTAGTTTACATCCTTGCTTGGTTTCTTGCCTACTTACTTGCTTGCCTACTACTTGCTTGCTTGGAATGCTTCCAGAAAGCAATGTTGATTATAAAAATACTTGCTTGCTTTTTTACATGCTTGCTTGCCTAATTGCTTGCCTACTTTCTGGCCTGCTGTTTACATGCTTCCAGGAAAGCAATGTTGATTGTAAAATTTACTTGCTTACTGTTTACATCCTTGCTTGGTTTCTTGCCTACTCAATTGCTTGAATGGAATACTTTCGAAAGCAGTGTTGATTATAAAAAGTTCATGCTTACTTGTTTACATGCTTACTTGATTACATGCATGCCCAAGAAAGCAAATTTAAAATTACTTGCTTACTTGTTTACACGCTTGTTTGCTTATTTACTTGCCTACTTGCTTGCTTGCCTACTTCCTTGCTTACATGTGTCCAGAAAGCAATGATTATAAAAATTACTTGCTTGCTTATTCACCTGCATGGAATTCCTAAAAGCAATGTTGATCATAAAAAGAACTTGCTTGTGGACATGCATGATTCTTGCCTAACTGCTTAGTTGATGGCTTACTTACTCGAATGCTTGCTTGTTTGTTTACATGGTTTCTTGCTTTTCTGCCTACTTACTTGCCTACTTGCCACTTACTTGAGTACTTGCTTGCCTACTTGCTTGTTTACATGCAAGCTTGTTTGCTTGCCTACTCGCATGCGTCAAGAAAGCAAGGTTTATAAAATTACTTGCTTGATTGTTTACTTGCTTGCTTATTTTCTTGCCTACTTGCTTGTTTACATGTGTCAAGAAAGCAATGACAATAAAATTACTTGCTTCCTTACTAATTTACATGCTTGCTTGCTTATTTACTTGTCGCTTAATTGCCTACTTGTTTTGCATGCTTATTTGCTTGCTTACCTAATTGCTTACTTGCCAACTTATTTGCTTGCTTGAAAAACTTGTTGAAAAAATGTTGATTATAAAAAGAACTTGTTTACTTGTTTACATGCTTGCTTGCTTTCTTGCCTAACTGCTTACTTGATAGCCTAATTGCCTGCTTGCTTACTTGGATTCTTACTTACTCGCTTACTTACTTGCCTGCTTGGTTATTTGGTTTCTTACTCGCTTACTTTCTTGCTCTCTTTTTCTTGCCTACTAACTTGATTGCCTACTTACTTGCACATATAAAAACTTTTCTGTAACCGTAGTAGTGCTGTGCGTTATTTGTTTAACCCTTTAAGGTTACGTGCTGACTGACAGGTGCGTGATGGGTGAGGCCAGCAAACACAACGTATAGCCCGTGTTAATTTTGACAGCAAATTCTGATTTAGTCTTAGTCTTAGTCTTTGGAATAATACACCATTTAGTTTTAGTCCTATTTTAGTCATCTGAAATCTTTTAGTCTTAGTCTAGTTTAGTTGACTAAATATCATACGAGTTTTAGTCTTAGTTTAGTCTTAAGTCTTAGTCTAGTTTTAGTAGACCAAATATTAGCAGATTTTTCTCTATAATTCACGTAATTGTAAGTATAATTCAATATATGGAGCATATATAGAATACAGGCACATATCAATTGTTGTAATAAAAAACATTTTATTACATGTCAAAAACATGAGTCTTTTTCACAACAAATAACCATAAGACCTGCTCTCCCTGAACAATATACATGCTCCCTGAAAAAGATATGCATTGTCCCTGAATTATATTAAACGCATATGACATTCTTTCAAGATAAAGTACAGCATTATTGAAATAGATAATCAATGAACTTACTGTCTTCTACAGTCTTTGCAAAATCAAAAGCATAAAGAATATAAAGTGCAATTCTCAAAATTAAAATAACTGGTTGTAATGCCACTGCACAAGGTATCTAAATACAAAAAATAAAAATCACTACTGTAAATGTCCATGTACCTCAAGAGAAGTTAAATAACTTCTAAGACACAATGCCTTGCTACTCTGTAAAATCAACAAGATTTTGAACAGAACAAATTAGTGCAATTCTTAAATGTAGAACAAAATATGTATTGGCTGCAATGCCACACAATGCCAAAGAAATAGTCCTTAAAGTTCAAGTAAATAAAAACTACTCTCTGCTCTTGGTCTGTTGTTTCTTTGATTCTGTCTTGTACTTTGAAGACCTTAGGAAATCTGAGATGGCCTGCTGCTGTGTTGGACTAGTAGCATCACTAGCTTTATTTCCACCTGGCCCATGGTCATCAGACATCTTCTGTATCTATGAGGATATAAATGATATACAAAGTTGTGATATTTTCTTCTTTCTTGCATTAACACACACACACACACACACACACGTTTTGTCGAGTCATATCACCACAACATCTATTATAATAGTACACATATTTATATTAATTAATTCAGCGAGACAATTCGTTTAATCAATACTATTCAAAGTTAATTTCCTTTGGCTTCAATTTTATTCCAAGTTTAGCAGAATCACGGTGGTTTATCTTATAAATAACCTTAACGTTAGCGTTTATGCTTACCTTGGTGTGTATTTCTGGATGAGCCGTCTGTAAATGTCGCTTCAAGTTGGTGGTGTTTTTCCCAGCGATTTTTACTCCACATGGTTTACAGACACTCTTGTTGTCATATGTGAAGTTTGACCAGATGTCAATTCTTCGTTTTCGTCCTAGACCAAGCTCTGACATTTCTGTCTGTCTGTTCATGAGACGCTGCCCTCGGACCGAGTGAACAAAACTTTAGCGTGTTGCTAACGAAAAGTCAACTTAAATTAACCTAAGCTTTGTAACCAAGTATAATTGTAACTAAATATAATGTATAACAAACTCCTCATAACTTGAAAACCGCGGCTTTTGTTTTGAAAATGGCTTTGCCAAGATCAACCTGCCCCCAAAAGATTCGCTCTGATTGGATTTCCCCACAAAGGGTAGTTCTTATTGGATCTCTTCTCCATTCGTCCCGCCCCAACATTTTCCTCTCGTTTTTATTCGTTGACTAAAGTGTCAGTTAAATTTCGTCATCGTCTTCGTCATCGTATCTGACTTTTTATTTAGTTTTTATTTAGTTTTCGTCTGTAAAAAATGTTCGTTGACGAATTTTTCGTCATAGTCTTCGTCAACGAAATTAACACTGGTATAGCCGTTTCACTTTACTTCAGGCGCATTAATACCGCTCTGTAGGGCTATGGAGACATTCATAAATTTCCTAGCAAATCTAATAAATGTTGGAGACATACTTGTTACATAAAAGCACTAAATCGCACTTCAGCAGCATTTATTTGAGAGCACAAGAAGATCTGCGCTTGAGTTGTATATTTGAGGGCGTGCAAGAAGTTTTGTGCACGAGCAGTGGAAATTGGTGTGCAAGCAAAGAGATTCGCATGCTCGTGGCTATTACATAAATGCATGCGTTCTCGACTTATAATACTGCGCTCATGACATTTGTCATTGAAATAACGCCACAGGTAGTTGGTAGATCTGTGTAAAAAAGGCCTGCCGCCACAGCTGGAAAATATCTAGAGGAAACACTGTACAAGCCATATTATGCAAAGAGATGGAAAATGAAGGCCCTATTGACGGCCTCTACCTAAATTATAAAGCAAAACAACAAAAAAAAACAGCAGTTCATTAACGTGCTAAATTACCATTACAATATAATAAAAATACACACAATTGGATTACGAAGTCACACAAAAAATACAATAAAAAGTAAATCAAAGACAACTATATGTAGAATGAAAAAAAAAAATGTATGAAAATAAACGAAAAATGATCCTTTATGAATCTTTTAAAAGTGTATGAAGAGCAACCATTTTTTGCAGTATGGTATGATAAGAATTCCATAATTGAATACCCTGAAATCAAATCAATATTTACCTCTACTTCAATGAGCTGAAAATTTAAAGCAGATGAGTAAAATAACAGCAAACCTGAGAATTTACTTTAAAATACATTCTGAATTGCTCTGGCATGTTTCCACTCCCTTGATAGCATTGATCCATTATCTGCATGCCAGAGGAGCTGAACGTGGATGTATTTGCTTTAAAATGTAAAATCGGTTTTGTTTGAGTCTCAGACAGCAGACGGCGAGGCAGCTCTGTCGCTTTTGGAGCTCAACAGTCAAAGTAACTGGAACTAGCTCAGGACAGTGAATAAGTAGCCAGATCGCTGCTCTACATTTTCTTTCTGCTTCTCCGTCCTGACATTTCATAACCCATTTATCGTTACATGTGTACATGTGCATAAATGTTCAGGCTGATCTATTTGGAGACATTCAGAGAGCTTAAAAAATCATGAATGTTGGATGGCACTGTCGAGGATCATCAAGCACCATCAGGATTATATGACATTTATTTTAGTAGAACAACAAAATAACAACCTTTTTACAACAAAGTTATACGATAATATTATCATTTACTGGCAATTTTAGCACAGATGACATGACTAAAAACATAGTAGAAAATGTTTCACAGACTTCATTCATTTGAATAAATCTAAAAAATCCATTCTTGAATAAAAAAAATTGCTATGCGAGTCAAATTCTATTTTATTTTTTAATTTGATCGGATAATAAATGCTATTTGACACTTTTATTTGGCATTAAAAGGTGAAATTAAATAAAAATAGATTATTAGAAACAAATGAAAATGATAAATGCTTGCTTGGACAACTAAATCAGATAAATAAGGATAAATCTTTACAATACTGAACACCTAGTTAATGTAAATTAATGTAACAACAACCATGAACAATACTTGTACAGAACTTATTAATCATGTTTAAACATTTACTAATTTAAACTTATTTTTTAAGCTTTAACATTTAAGCATTAACATTAATTAACAATGAACAACAGAATTTTCACTAACAAACGTGAATAAATAATGTAATAATGTGTTGTTCATTGTTTGTTCAGTAATAAATGAACTAACATTATTTAAACATCCTGTATTGTAAAGTGTTACCAAAATGCTTACGTACTAATATTTACATGACAAAATGAATAAATAAAGCTAAATAAAACATAAAATGTCAATAAAACAACATTAGAACAGAAAACATTTAATAAAAACAATTGTTTTGTGACGTACTTAACATTTATGTTTGTTTTCATTTTTTATGTTTGTGAATTTGTTTTAACAAAGACTATAGAATATGCAGAACGTGTCACTCGTATAGTTAAAATGAATGTGGAAAAGTGTTTATGGTCAATATGGTGAATGAAGCCCCGCCTACTAGTACAGTAGCTAATCATCGATCGCTATAGACTGACGTTTCTCTGGGGGACCAGACTTGTGCTTTTACGATAGTTTTTATGGTCAACAACACACTGGAATTTCAGCGAATACTTGCTTCACAGACATAAGAGTTACTGTTTGTCCACATTAAAATCTCTACTTTTAAATGAACCAGCTAAAATTGATAACAAACGTTTTTGGTTTTGTAATCTGTATGAAACGAATGTGAGGTACTGTTTGTCCTGTCAAACGCACATGACAGCTACTACACAAACACCGACAAATTGTAAACAAAGAGTCACTGTTAGTCACTGTCAAGACCAAGTTGTGAATTACTTCAGATGAGCAGCTCGATCAGACGATTTTTTGCAGAGGATGATAATGTGAGGTTGGTGTCGTGATCTCGTTCTTTTCGAGAGCGCATGTGACGTTTGATTCAAACGTTTAGAAATTAACTTTATAAGACGCTTGATGTTTAATTTTATAGGTGATTCCAAATATTATAATGTGATCGTAGGCTTGGCAAACAGTTTTGGAGAATTTAATGTTTCCCCATTCAGACAGAATGACCGAGCATACTATACTGCCCAGAGGCGTTTCAAAGATTGTCACCAAGTGAACAAGTGAAATAACTTTTATCTTAAAGGGACTTTGCTTTTAAATGAAACTAGCTGAAAAATATTGGGTTAAAAATTTACATATACTTTTAGAAACATCTGTGGTGAAATTTACCAAAAGTGCCAATAATTTTAACCACAGCTGTACTGTTCATAGCCACATTAGTACCAAAAAAACCATTCATCATCTCACTTTCAAGTGGACTAATTAAATTCATTTGGAGGCCACAAATAATCAAATACAACGCGTATAAAACCTTTTAGACTTCAACAATGGTTGTATAATACATTACAAACCTCATAGACAGTGTTTACTAAAAATAGGAGCAAACGCAAGCAAGAGAAAAGCTCATGAAAAGGCAGAATAAAGCCTGAGAAGCAGGTGGCAGAGATCAGCACTCACCACTCCCTCAGTGTCGGTCATATCAGGCGGAGCCAGCAGAGACTGTACCTAAACTTGTTTTTGCTTTTCTCATTCGGGTCATAATCGAAGGGCTGCAGCATCACTGTGAAGACAAGCACACACAAGAACATAAATACAAACAGGACAGTTTGTTTATCATATTTCTGGGGAGCAGGACAAGAAAAAGAGGAAATATTAGAGGGAATTTTATACACTAAAAAAATTGTTGCATGCAAAACTGTTACAAACAATTTATTTGTGTTGAATTTAAACAAACAAATTAAATTGAGCAATGTTCAACTTAATATGTTTGTTTAAATTCAGCCCAAATAATTGTTTACAACCACTTAACGTAAAAAAAATTGAGTAAATCCAAGGAATCATCTTTGAATAACTTTTTTTAGTGTACGTACATACAGTTGAAGCCAGAATGAATAGCCCTCCTAAATTATTAGCCCCTATATATTTTTCCCCAATTTTTGTTTAACGCAAAGAAGATTTTTTTTTTTATTATTTCTCAACGTAAAAGTTAATAAAACTGATCTTTTTTTTGTATCTTTGCCATGGTAACAGTACATATTTGACTAGATATTTTCAAGATACTAGTATTCAGCTTAAACTGACATTTAAAGGCTTAACTAGGGTAAATAGGCAAGTCATCATATAATGATGGTTTGTTCAGTAGACAATCGAAACGAAAATATATTGCTTAAAAGGGCTAATATATTGACCTTAAAACGGTTAAAAAATGTTTTTATTCTGGCTGAAATAAAACAAACAAGACTTTCTGAAGAAGAAAAATATTATAGCAAAATACTGTGAACATTTTGCTCTGTTAAACATCATTTGGGAAATATTTGAAAAGAAAAAATCATTCACAGGAGGCTAATCATTTTGATTTAACTGTATGGGACTTACGTATTATTTTTCATGTTTTGGGAGGACAGGACAAAGAGGAAATAATGGAGGGGACCAAGGGTGTATAAACATGTAATTTTTGGTGCAGGTTTTTTGGTTTAGTTTGAGAAAGTAATCAAAACATGTGTTGTTAGAGTTAGGATTGCACATGAAGTTATATAAAACTACAAGTTCTACATTTTATTGAATCAATAATAATTCAGAAATCGCCAAAAATCTCTAGGTAGTGAGTGAATGAGTACGAGTCTGTGCTGCTTTAATTGATGCGTAAATAAAATTTCACTAGACATTATATATAGTATATTATGGCTTTTACTCTCTTATCTTTATCTATGTTAATCTGCTTTGACACAATCTACACTGTAAAAAGCACTATAGAAATAAAGTTAGTTTCAATAAGAAACAAGGTCTAATCATTCAGATCGTATCTGAATTCAAACAATAAATGCTGCTCTGATGCTCCTAAACCCCAATCCCAATTCTACCCCTTAGCCCAATTCCCCTTACCCCTCGTTTTGCGCGTTCCCGTGAAGGGTAGGGGTGTCCCAATTCTCTTTAGCTTGAAGGCGTAGGGCTAAGGGGAAGGGGTGAATAGCCCGTCGAATGAAGATTTTTCAGGACCACACTCGCAACCAAGGGGTAAGAAAATTTCCCAAAATACACCAGCTACAACAGCAGGATAGTTACACCCGGAAGTAGATCCACAAATTAGTCATTTTTGTCATTATCATGAGTTTTTACAAACAAACACGTTTTAACATATTCATAACCGCGTTCGTGTTTTACCACCATACTTAAAAAAAAAGCTAAAATAAAAAAACTTTAAATTTCACTATCTATAATCCCCAAAAATAACTCCTGTATAGCAGTCCCACAACATTCTGTCACTCGCTGACACTCGAATACCCTGTCAGAAAAGTCTAGTGGCTGGGAATGAGCTTTATACAGATTCTGCTATAATGTTAATGTTGTTTTTGTGTGTTTACATAGATGAATATGGCCACGGTATAAATGCACAGTAAAGTTACGATCTTATTGCCACATTAGATCATTATAATAACATGATATCATTGCCTTCAGTGATTTCCTGAAGATAATTAACTAAAAAATAACACAACTGGAATAACAACAGCAGTCGCCATCATCTGATCTCATATGAAGCGATGACATATGATGACGTGTCCAGGTGCTGTAGTGCTGTTCCATTTCTTAGGGGTAAATTTTAAAGCCCTTCCCCTTCACACACGGTTTTAAGGGCCAAGGGGCAGGGGCACAAAAATAGAATTGGGATTGGGTCTTAATGTATAAAAATTCACTGAAAGTATTATGTATAATGTATAAAACCTTTCACTGAAAGGTTATTTGTGCAACTAAAAATGATTCTTCTATGGTATTAATGCTTGGACTGTGCCATTAATCAATTTTGGAATTCAGCAATAATGAAAAAATAATCAAGGTAAAACAAATATTATGTAACATATCGTTAAATCTATGCAAAAATGTGATAAAAAGAGAATCATGATTATGATTTTGTACATAAACAAGCATCCATAATCAATGCTTAAATAAATAAATGCTGTCAAAAACAAGATAACAACAAATAGTGAAGTGCATATTTAACCCTTTAATTACAGTAGACATTCATGTAAAAGTGTGTTTTATTTTACACATTTTTTTGGCTAGTTATTAATGTATTTAAAAATAAACCACAACTGAATTGAACAGTTTGTGTGGCTCTGGTGTTAATTGTAGCCTATAATAGCATATCTGCCCTACAAAGGTAGTGCAGTCTCTACACAGACACTGAAACTGAAACATTGTCTTTAACATCTTTTACATCAGTTGAGATTTTGTAGTGACAGCAATTTTGTTACTCTTGTTTCTCAGAAACAGGGCAAAACTGAACCAGGAGACTTTGTCACAAGACAGAACAGATGTCACAAAGCCTATTTTTAGGTTTTAACTCAATCATGACAAAACATGTATATACTGCATTTTGCCTTTAAAGGACAATTTAATAGTGCTCAATATAAAAAAAATAGAAGAAATTTTGTGTTTCTTCTGCTTGGTTATACTAAAAACAAACCAAATCATAACTTAAAAACTAAGATACTTAGATCTTTGAGACGGATGCTGTGTCTCAATCAGCACCCTAGCTCCTGAGGTCGTTTATCAGTAGGTCGTGTGCAAGAATTCAGGCACTAATGAGCTTGGATCACTACACATTGATTTATACTTCTGCGTTGATTGCATGTAAATGGTGCAGTAACTACATATTGTGACGACGACATATAGCACAAGCGCAGGAGAGCAGCGAGCCCATTGGAGCGAGTGTTTAACAAGTGTTAAGTCACGTGGAGAAACTTTCGTTTTGCGATTAACTTATGATTAAAGTTATGGTTCCTGCTTCTGAATGAGTGAGTTTGAGCTACTTGTACGGTAAGGTAGTGTATATGACTTGAGAGCGTCCTCATTAGCTATGTTTCCATCCAAAAGATAAAGCAGCATTTCCATTGAAGTCAAAAAGAACAAAATAGTTACTTCCTAATAGCCTAGCAAAAAATTATAATAAAAAAATCAAAAGGAAGATGGAATTTGTGCCTCAGAAGACACTGCCGACACGCAGACATGAAGCGTGGAGCGCAGATGCTCTTGGCAGTTCTGGACTGGAGGTTATTAGTAACATAATAATAACAATACTGAAATGGTCAAGCTATTTTAGAATGACAAAAAAAAACGTTTAAGATGTTTTACGATGTTGTCGGCCTGCTGGTGTATCCATTAATGCGTCCCATCACACTTTTTTTTTTTTCATAACAAAAATCACATGACTTTCTTTAAAGCACAAGCTGGAATTTGTTCGGTAAAAGTGTTTCCATCACAGTTTATGCACATGTTTTCTTACTGAATAAAAAGTTTATGCTACTCAGTCATGTGCATAGCTGTTTTTATGCGCATTTCCAAAATGTCTTCGCTTCTTGTCGTTTCAATCAAGCATTTTTAATATGTGCAAATCCAAAATGCGCAAAAAATTGGGTGGAAACATAGCTACTGTCATCAAAACTGGAGTTTATAAACAACAGCTGAACTAATAATTCTCATATTTAATTTTACTAAGTTTTTAAAGTACATTATGCTAAATAATTTGATTGTTTCATAAACCAGCAACATTTCAACCTTTTGCCTATTTTTTTCTAACCTGTCTAGCTATGTTTGTTCATGTCAAAATAAATAAATAACAGATTGGTTTTAGAAAATTGTCTCGTTTGTCATTACGTTTGGTGATTTGGGTCAGGTGATTACTATTTTGAGCTTCTGAATTTCTGTTAAGAAGGTAAGTGCGTATAGATGCATTGTGGGACTTTAAGGCGTGAACGTTTTAGTGCACTGGAAGAGTTTTGCGATTGTTCAGAAACTGATCTTTCACAAACAATCATCTTTTGGGTTCACAAAAAATGGTCCAAAAAAAGAACATTTCCAGTGAGCAGTAGTTCTGTGGCAGAAATGGTTTTGTTGATTGATTGATTGATTAATTGATTGATTCATTCATTCATTCCTTCATTCATTCATTCATTCATTCATTCATTCACTTTTCTTCGGCTTAATCCCTGATTTGTCAGGGGTTTCCACAGCGGAATAAACCGCCGAAAGTCAGAAAATGGTAGCTTTAAGCTGGCCTGATAGCTTTATAGAATAGCTGATAGCTTTAAGCTGATAGAAAGATAGTAACTCAACATTTATAACTGACAACCCATTTAAACATTGAAGCGGATGAGCTAACAGCAACAGAAGATCAAACCAGTGCCACTACTGTCAAAAAGAACAGAAACCCAAGTTAAAGGTCACCTAAAATAGTCACCAGAACAGCAGAAAACGGTTTCTGCTCAGTTTCATTTTCGGCTATGATATTCAGATGGTGGGGTCAGAACAAACACAACAAAATGAAAGCATGAATCCATACTATCTTGTATCAACAGTTCAGACTATCAAATGTGTGGTTCATTTTTTTCTTAGCACACTTGGGTCACTCAGAACCAACTGACAATCATTAAACAAACACAACCTGCCATGTCCCAACCCTTTATGGCCACAGTGTACTCGTCTTTTGATGGCTATGTCAAACAGGATAGCACAACATATCACAAAGCTCAAATCATGTCAAATAGGTTTCTTCATTAGTTCAATTCACTCAAATGTCTTTTAAAGACATCAGATCTTCAATCCAACTGAGCACCTTAGGAAAGTGCTGGAAAATTATATAATCATAATGGAGGTGCAGCCAACAAATCACTGTTTTAAACCAGGGATTCTCAAACTCGTTCCTGCAGAGTTTATCTCCAACTTGCCTCAACACAACAGCAAATATGTTTCTAGAGAGCCTAAGAGCTTGATTAGCTAGCCTAGGTGTGTCTGAATGGGATTGGAACTAAACTTTGCAGGACACAGGCCCTCCAGGACCGAGTTTGAGGACCCATGGTTTAAACAATGCTCGAACCCTCGAATCGCATCACATTATAGAAGAAAATGGTTTTCAATTGCCATGATGACAAATCCATTGACTTGAAACCTTTTTGTTTCATACTCAGTGTGAAAGTGAGGCCTGGTCCAGAATTCCTCACTCGATCCTACACATTCTACCAAAGCCCCACACGTCTCTTCAGGGCCCTCCAACACTATTATTCTGAAGCGAGTGCCACGTCCCAACCTACTCTCTTGTGATCAGGGGTAAACTACGGCTCCGCCAGGCCTCGTGGATCACCCGTGGAGCCACCGAAGCAGAGCACCACCTCCATAAAGTAGGGATGGTCATTCACCAGTCAGAAGGCCATCCATCATTCTGGCGACCCGCCTGCCCTCCTCCTGCCTGGGGACTCAAAGCTGAAGGACACCTGGTGCTCCATCGCTTTTATGAACTCTTCAGTGCCAAGCAGAGAAAGACTGTCTGGGGCTCTTGGGTTCTCCATGATGGAGCTGGAGTTGCTGCGGGTGGAGACGCATCATCATCCACACAGCAGACCGGCTCAGGAGCTGTTCTTAGGGGAAGTTCACACAGACTGGAATGAAGGGTGCACTATAGGCCAAGTGGTTACCAGGAGCCATTGCAGAATGCAATGGTGAGAGTTAAGACTACTTTTATTTGTTGCTTAAAAGTGGCTTTGGTATGCTTATATGATTGATATGATGATTATCAGACCCCATAGTTTTTCACAATTCTGCGATTGCTGAATCCAACGCAAAATCGACAAAAAGTCACAAATTTTTGCGATCCTGCAAAATTCTTAATTTAAATGCAAATAATTGCAAAAAAATGTCAATAATCTCATAAAACATCCAATTCCAAACCACATAATCAAATTATATTTATTTTAGTTTGCAATTAATGTTTTACATGACATATAGATGTTGCATACGCAGCGCACGTGATGTATGACGTGAAAAATGACGTCTCACCTGCACCCTTACATGAAGGGGGGATGTTTGCAACCTATGCAGCAAACAGATGCTGATAAAGCAGTAATTTACATGTGAAGTCATGCAAAGATGGGATTAGACATCCTATGGAGCGAATTGTGCGTTTTGTGCGTTTGACGAGCTTTAGACTGCAAAGAAAGTGGGAACAAAGATCTAACAAACGGAACAGTGGAACAGACAGAAAAGCAAGCAGCTTACAATGACGGAGATAAGTTCAAGGATGACGGCCGCTGAAAGTGACTGAATTGAAGGACATTACTTTTGCTTTATATGTATGGCTGGTTTAGTGCATCAAATCGATAAATGATTTTGTATTTTGTTTTATAAACATAATAGTTTTAATAACTCATTTCTAATAACTGATTTATTTTATCTTTGAGATGATGACAGTAAATAACATTTTAATAGATATTTTTCAAGACACTTCTATACAGCTTAAAGTGACATTTAAAGGCTTAACTAGGTTAATTAGGTTATCTATAGGCAGGTTAGTTTAATTAGGCAAGTTATTGTATAACGATGGTTTGTTCAGTGGACTATCAAAAAACAATATAGCTTAAAGGGGCTAATAATTTTGACCTCAAATTTCTGGCAATTACCACCACAAAATCAGTCATTTTTATCACAAAAATTCACACAAAAAATTTGTGAAAAACTAGGGGTCTGATTATATTCAGTGACCACGGAGATAACAGCAATATATGTAGACATTTTAAACTATTTAGTGACACCAGTGAGCATTGAAATTAATTATTGGTTGTTCATACTCATGCACATATAACGTACAAAAAACAGAATGTAGAGATTGATATACTTATGTCATGCCAAATTTGTTGGCATGCAATGAATGCATGTAAATGCAACAATGTATACTATAGATAAGATTTCTATGAATTATTTTAAGTCTTGCAATTTATAATCATGGCAGCTTGCCTAAATAAAGCACATCCAGCTTTTTATTTTTTCATCAGCACTGGCACAAATTATTCAATATTTATTGTCTCTGAAAATGGAGGTTACTTTCTCATTGCACTAGAGCCAACAAAATATTCCTTGCCAATTTTAAAAACTATTTTCTACTAATAATAAAGCTTTTGACTAAGCTAGTTTAACTGCACAAATAAGTTTAGAAATAAGCTCTTTCCACTACACAGAAACAAATGAATGGTTGATGTATATATTATTACAAAATTTGGGGTTGGCATCTTTTTAATGTGTCAAGTCTCTTTATATCTGATGCTCAAAAAGACTACTACAATCAAGAAAAACCCATAAGTGTTCAGTTCTACATTGATACTCCTTTAGATATAATTCTAATGCTGATTTGGAGCTCAATAAATATTTCCTATCATTATAATTATTGTTGCGTAATAATTATGAACAGCTCTGCTGGGATAACGGCACGGTGGCTCAGTGGTTAGCACTGTCGCCTCACAGCAAGAAGGCCGCTGGTTCGAGTCCCGGCTGGGTCAGTTGGCATTTCTGTGTGCATGGGCTTTCTCCAGGTGCTCTAGATTTCCCCACAGTCCAAAGACATGCGCTATGAGTGAATTGAATAAATTGAGTGTGAATGCAAGAGTGTATGCATGTTTCCCAGTACTGGGTTGCAGCTGGAAGGGCATCCGCTGTGTAAAACATATGCCGGAATATTTGGCGGTTCATTCTGCTGTGGTGACCTGAAGAGACTAAGCCGAAGGAAAATGAATGAATGAATGAGTTGTACTGTGTAATTTAATTGTGGAAATTATTTTTTTCCAGTTCTTTGATAAACAGAAAATGGAAAATAACAGCATTTATTTGAAATGTGAACTTTTCACAAACATTATAAATATCTTCAGTGTCACTTTCTATCAATTTAACGCATGCTTACTGATTAAAATGACCTTTTATCATTCCAAAAATGTACTACTTAATGCTATAATAATAATAATAATCAAAAAAACATTTTAATACAATCAATAAAAACACTGTTTTTCACTTTCAGCATCACATCCACCCATGCCCAGTGTGCAGCCTGGTATATCGAGCCTCAGAGCAGCATCCGCCCATTCTCCCTCCATCCCCTTCCATCCCTCTGAATCTAAATGGAAACTGGGTAAGCCAACGTTGCGAGTCCCGTCCCGCCATCCTCTTCCTTACCCGCCTCTTTGCTTTCAACGAGGAGCAACGCACTTGGGAGGGCACATATCATCACTACTCTGACCCAACATGCCGCCAGCCTAGCTTTACACTATCAGCATCAGGTCATTACGTTAAAGTAGGACAATCCGTAAAAGTACGTGGAGCCACCGAACTCGTCTTTAAAGTGACAGGTGCAAAAGTGATCGTGTTCGACCGGGCGTTGTTACGAGAATTGAATTCAACGCAAAATGGAAGATGTGGACAAGCAGGTGGATGGGAAGCAGGCACTGAGCAAGACATAACCTGGACGAAGGGTTGCGATGCATTGGGGATACGACTTCCACACAAAGAGTATGAGCTGTTTAAGATGGAGGTGGATCGTAAAGGTCATCTGCTGTTATTCAATGGGGAAAGGCCTACGGATGGATCCAGCCCAGAACGACCTGCAAAAAGGCCAACGTCCTTTCAGCCACCAATGGTGCAATGCAGCACAAGCATCAGGGTGGAGCCGCGCCACAGTCCCTACAGTGATCATTCAAAAGCACCAAAGAAAAGCTCTGCTAATGCACTGCACTCTTCGGTGATCCTGCTAGCGCTTCTGAATACATGGATTATTCATCTTTTCTAAAACACGACAAGCCATATACAGTGTGCACATTGTTCAAATTCTGCCCTGTTTATGACGGACTTACAATCTTAAAAACTGGAGGATCCTTCACTTAGGTGCTTCGACAAAACGCTTGCTGCAAATGCTCTGAAATAAGACTTTAATCTGAAGAGAGTTTCATTTAGCAAAAATGTACATAGAAAATCTTTTTAATCATATACTATATCTGCATTAATTTTAATGTCTATCATGTGTTT
Source organism: Danio aesculapii (assembly GCF_903798145.1). Taxonomy (NCBI): domain Eukaryota; kingdom Metazoa; phylum Chordata; class Actinopteri; order Cypriniformes; family Danionidae; genus Danio; species Danio aesculapii. The sequence continues at coordinate 52,261,271 of NC_079440.1, read as the reverse complement.
GATATTTGAATAAAGATAAATGGCACATTTAAAACCCAATTGTTCTGTAGAATATACATTTACCGACATTCCAGCAGAGTTACCGAACAATAACAGTGAAAAGCAAACTATGCACCAATGGCGTGATATTAGGGCGGGGTTTTCTGTGTGACTGACCAATGGGAGACTTTAGAGTTGTGGGTATCTTTCAAAAATAATCATTATTTTGATAATTGGAGTGCGGAAAGGACACATTTCAGATTTAAAACCAAAGACATGGGGAATATGGATGGACAATCAGATGACTGCGAATGAAGAAATGAGAATTAATTTGAATTGAAGCGCACATATGGACTACATCGGATATAAACTACTCTGCATTCTCAAGCATTAGTCTGTTGTCTTCAAGACTTGTCTCATTCTTCCATCTAATAAATTTTATGTAGCATTAATCTGTTAATAACGGTGAGGGTGAACATATTTATTGCTACCATTAAAGTAATTTTGATAAGAAACTCCATGGATGTTTTATTTTAAACATTTGTTTGCATGTTTACACTCAGATAATTTATCGTGTGACCAATTATTGAGCTCTTGCACAATGATTCAATTCTCTACATCCAATCTTGAATACATGTGCAAGACATTTGAAAAGAGCTGTCATATGGCTTCCACATTATGCTGGCGCTCGCCAATATCCGAAGCGCGAGTTCTCAGAAATCTGCGCACAATTCTCTCCCACTGTTTATTTGGAAGAGCAGGAAGTGTTCAACTCATTCAGTCATAGTTTAGCAGAGCGTGCAATTTTCTGTTTTTACAGAGTGGAGCGATTCCTTGTTCTGGAGGCAATCTTTGGAAGTAAAAAAAACATTTCCAAGACATCCAAATGAATCTGTCAAACATAAAAGGGTATTCATGATACTGATTGTTATAGTTTTGACATGACCCTTACACAAGTGAACAATGGTTGGCAAAATACCAAAGCATTTACTACTACTGTTGAACCATATCGTATATACCAATAAACAAAATGAGATCTTAATGAAATGTTCTCAAGCATCCCATATTGGTTACAGGGTTTATAGAGATAATAGCATAGTATAAAGATTTAAAATGTGTAATTTGGGCACTGTGATCTTTTAATATGTCATGCTTGTATTTTGAAAAGTAAATGAACAAAGTAGGGCTTTTCTATATTCTTAAACTACCTGGCAAAATTCTTGTCCCCTATCAAAGTTTTAGAAACAGCAAATAATAACTTGTTTTCTAGTTGATCATTTGGTATCAGAAGTGGCTTATATGAAAAGCAAAGGCCTCTAACCTACATATATTTTACAAAAATAAAAGATGATCATGCCTTGATTTTTAATTATTTAATTAGGACAGTAAGGTCTGAGTTTGCTTAGACAAAAGTCTTGTCACTTAACAGTAATAATGTACAGTATAGAATATAAAGTCATGGTACAGTGGAAACAAAATTAATATTGTGTATGACTGCCATGAGCTTGGAGGACTGCATCCATACATCTCTACAATAACTCAAATAACTTATTAATAAAGTCATCTGGAATGTCAAAGAAAGCATTCCTGCAGGACTCCCAGAGTTCATCAAGATTCTTTGGATTCATCTTCAATGCCTCCTCCTTCATCTTACTCCAGACATGCTCAATAATGTTCATGTCTGGTGACTGGGCTGATCAATCCTGGAGCACCTTTGCTTTCAGGAACTTTGATGTGGAGGCTGAAGTATGAGAATGAGCGCTATCCTGCTGAAGAATTTGCCCTCTCCTGTGGTTTGTAATGTAATGGGCAGAAAAAATGTCTTGATACCTCAGGATGTTGATGTTGCCATCCACTCTGCAGATCTCTCGCACACCCCCATACTGAATATAACCCCAAACTATGATTTTTCCTGCACCAAACTTGACTGATTTCTATGATAATTTTGGGTCCATGTGGGTTCTAACAGGTCTTCTGCAGTATTTGTGATGATTGGGATGCAGTTCAACAGATGATTCATCGGAAAAATCCACCTTCTGCCACTTTTCCAAATGATCAACTAGAAGTCAAGTTATCATTTATTATTATTATTAATATATACAGTTAAAGTCAGAATGATTAGCCCCCCTTTGAATCTTTTTTCTTTTTTAAATATTTCCCAAATGATGTTTAACAGAGCAAGGAAATTTTTACAGTATGTCTGATAATATTTTTTCTTCTGGAGAAAGTCTTATTTGTTTTATTTCTGCTAGAATTAAAGCAGTTCTTAAGTTTTATGGTCAAAATTATTAGCCCCTTTAAGCTATAATTTTTTTTGATTGTCTATAACTTGCCTAATTACCCTAACCTGCCTAGTTAACCTAATTAACCTAGTTAAGCCTTTAAATGTCACTTTAAGCTGTATAGAAGTGCCTTGAAAAATATCTAGTACAATATAATTTTACTGTCATCATGGCAAAGATAAAATAAATCAGTTATTAGAAATGAGTAATTAAAACTATTATGTTTAGAAATGTGTTGAAAAAAACTTCTCTCCGTTAAACAGAATTTGAGGGAAAAAATAAACAGTAGGGCTAATAATTCAGGGGGGCTAATAATTCTGACATCAACTTTATATATATATATATATATATATATATATATATATATATATATATATATATATATATATATAAATAATGCTAAATTATACATATTTTTATCCGATGTCCACAGATCGATGTTTGTTCTGTTTTAATGCTTTTAAATTTTAGAAATTATTATTATAAAATCAAGTAAAGAACTGAAAATTAATAAAACAGATAATAAAACTCTTTACTTACGTTTCTTATAAATACTATTATTATTACTAGATTTGACCAAAATTGAGCATGAAAAATAATCTTTTTTTCAAACTTTTAATACGCAGTCATATGGCCAAAATATTCCCCAGACTTCTGCTTACTACTCTGTTTCCATTAACTTATCCTATCATAATAACCATCTGCGAGTTTATTCCTGTTGAACAACTCTTTTGGAAGTATGAAACCATGGACTATGTGGTTTTCTGTTAAAAGTAATGAAATAATGTTTGCTGGCCGAGGGACGTAACGGAAGAGAGTTCAGAACGAGTCAGTGAGTCACATCCAGAAGGCAGCAGATTGTTCATATTAAATCTAGTCGACGACGGTGGCTCTGGGTGCCATGAGGTAATGCTTTCTGGTTGTAACAAGAGTTACGATGGCTGGGAATTTGCAAATATTAAACGGAGAGAGGGAGAATAAGTCACATTTCCATGCTGACACTCAAAAGCAGCTGCATCTCTTACACGTTGGCCAATAACAACAGATGAATTGAAGCGAACGCTGCGAAACTGATTAAAAACAAGTGACAATTTCTTTCTGTGGTTACAGTTAAACTAATAAAAGCCAACTGTCAGGAGATCATATTGCACGAAAGCCTGAGGCTCGTAATCACGCTTCTTGCTTGTCAAAAGAATCTATAAAAAGATTTAATACAAGGCCTATTTTACTCTGTTCAGTGAAAAGTTATGAAGCGTAGAAGCATGACTGTGGCCTAGTTACGATGTCTTTGCGCGATGCTCCACTGCTCCAATTATTATTGCTAATGGGATGGGCGTCTTTGATCATTGGCTTTCTGATGCAAAACAACTCGCTACAGTGGCCGATGTAAATTAGTGGGCCCTGCCGACAAATAAAACCAGCTTATCAGCTTTTAAAATGGGAGGAGACACGTTTTTCAAGACTTTTGTTGTTGGCATCAAAGGCTGTCTGCATCAGTCACCAGTAGAAGCAGCATGACAATCTCAAAATACAAGAACAAAACTACAAAAGGTGAAGAAAAACACAACACTGACTACAGGATATTCACTTCCAAAGAGGATGAACATGGAAAGTGGATTGTGTGATCAATTACTGGCTTCTGGGAGCATTCATTCATTTTCCTTCGGGTTAGTGCCTTATTTATCAGGGGTCGCCACAGCGGAATGAACCGCCAACTATTCTGGCATATGTTTTATGCAACGGATGCCCTTCTAGCTGCAACCCAGTACTGGGAAACCCCCATACACACTCATAGACTATGGTCAATTTAGATCATCCAATTCACCTACTGCATGTATTTGGACTGTGGGGGAAACCGGAGCACCCGGACGAAGCCCACACCAACAAGGGGAGAACATGCAAACTCCACACAGAAATGCCAACTGACCCAGCCGGGACTCGAACCAGCGACCTTCTTGTTGTGAGGCTACAGTGCCCTTCTTTCGGCAACTATTCCAGCATAGGTTTTACGTGTTCTGAGTCGTTAAGGTGTTGCTAGGCGGTTGCTAAGGTGTTGCTAGGCGGTTGCTAAGTTGTTGCTAGGGTGTTCTGAGTAGTTGCTAAGGTGTTGCTAGGGTGTTTTATGTGGTTGCTAAGGCATTGCTAGGCGGTTGCTAGGCTGTTCAGAGTGGTAGCTAAGTCGTTGCTAGGGTGGTCTAGGGGGTTGCTAAGGAATTTCTAAGGTATTATGAGTGGTTGTTAAGGTGTTCAAGGTTGTTGCTAGGCGGTTGCTAAGGCGTTGCAAGAATGTTCTAGGTGGTTGCAGAGTATTTTGAGTGGCTGCTAAGGCATTGCTAGGCAGTTGCTAAGGTGTTCTGAGTGGTTGCTAGGCGGTTGCTAGGGTGTTCTAGGTGGCTACTAAGATGTTGCTACGTGGTTGCTAAGGTGTTCTGAGTGGTTGCTAGGCAGTTGCTAAGGCATTGATAGGGTGTTCTAAGTGGTTGCTAGGCACTTGCTAGGGAGTTCTAGGTGGTTACTAAGATGTTGCTAGGTCATTGCTAAGGTGTTTTGAGTGGTTGCTAAAGTGTTGCTAAGTGGTTGCTAAAGTATTTTGAGTGGTTGCTAAGGCGTTGCTAAGGTGTTCTGAGTGGTTGTTAGGCGGTTGCTAGGTGGTTGCTAAGGTGTTCTGAGTGGTTTTTAGGCAGTTGCTAACAAATTATCACGATTCTAGTATAAATTACCGCAATGCTATTATGTTTATAGTGTGAATTAGCATGTTTGCTAGTATGTTTATAGTATGAATTAGCATGTTTGCTAGTATGTTTATGGCATGAATTAGCATTTTTGCTAGTATGTTTATAGTATGAATTAGCATGTTTGCTAATATGTTTATAGTATGAATTAGCATATTGCTAGTATGTTTATATGCACTGCTGATAGTCCAAACACTGAATCGATGCGCAGCTCTACAAGTCCCAAACCATGCAAAGCAGTGGCAACAGCGGCGAGGAAAAAAACTAAAACTAATCTAAACTGAACTGAACTTCAACATTTCATTCAAAACTACATTGTAAAAGTGCTATAGAAATAAAGACGAATTGAACTGAATATGTTTAAAGTATGAAATAGCATGTTTGCTAGTATGTTTATGGTGAGTATGAGTTAGTATGTCATTAGTATGTTTCCAGTATGGATTGGTATGTTGTTGATATGTTTCTAGTATGGATTAGTATATTTCTAGTATGAATTGGTATGTTGTTAGTATGTCCAATGTAATAGAATGTTTTATAATGGAAGTCTATGGGACAGTTGCTAGCGTGCCTTAAATGGTTGCTAGGGTGTGGCTAGTAAGTTGAAAGGTCATTAGTGATTGGCAGATTGGTAGTCTGAGTTAAATGAGCCCAATCTTAAGTCTGTATGACAGTCTGGTAGAAAGTTATGAGTTCACAAAGTTTGGTCCAATGTTAAGTCAATGAGCCTTTTCCAAAATTTCGGGGACAGTTTTTGGGAAACCGTAAGTTGGATCAGTTGGAAAAGATATTGCAACTTACTTCAGCATGGTTTGGAGGTTTTGAGTTAGTTTGGTGGTTGTAGTATGAATTATCGAGGAGGAGAAGCGTTCTTAAAATAGTCTAAGAAGAAGAAGAAGAAGATGGAAGAGTAATAAGTTTATGTATAACAGTATGTTGGCTTTCTCAAGCCACCATAATTAAATGGATTGAAGGTGTTAAAATAATATACATTTCAACTACCTTGAACTGATATGAATAAGAGTGAATGTGTTATATAAATGTAAAACAAATAAAGGATTAATTCAATATTTTCAATTAGAGATTTTACATGCTTTTATCCAAAGTGACATACAAATGACTTAAAATAGTGTAGCAATATATAGATGCAAGTAAGCGTAGTTTATTAAATTACATATACATGGAGAGAAAAGATTCTTCTACAGGTTGTTTGTCAAGCCCACTCACCTGTCAATACCATAAGGTTTCTGTTACAGCATTGATAATGTAATTTAATCTAAATATTGTCCGTTTTTATAGACGTATACGTTCATTTAATTGTTCAAGCATAAAATCAGATAAAAGGCCATTTAAAAGTACAGTATTGTAATGTGTAGTAGTGATGTTTTCTTGACTTGATTTCTAGAATGTTGCTTTAGGGTTACAAGTATGTAAATTCTTTTTAGGTAGTTGCGTCGTGAGCCTAACAAGTTAATGAAGATTTGGGAAAATTTGGCAATCTATTGTAATGTTGCAGCAACGTTTAAAGCAAGCAGCTTTCTGCTGGCCGGTGCTGGAAACCATGCTGCTAACTTAAATCCCGTTTGAAATCTAGGGAAATTTCTTTATCATTCAAAAATTCCTGTTGATTTGCCACATGGATTTCAAATTTCTGAGCAAAAAATTGTCCGAAATATGTAGCACGACACAAAAATGTCTTTCTGTCAACTTTAACCTGTGGGCAAATCTTTTCTCTCATGCAGCATTTTCATTCACGTAGACACGGTTAAGTTGTTTTGTAGTCTTTATTTGGTGTTGTGCAAAAAACTGCACGGAAATAATGCTTTATTTGTCGAATAATATGTGTAAAGTAATTTAACGAATAAGTACTGGTAAAGCAATGCATTACATAAAAAATTAAGTAATAATATTTTAGTTACTTTATTTTCAATGTAATGTGAGTTACTTTGTATTTTAATTAATTAGCTCCAAAAAAATGCTGAATTCAAAATCTGTAATCTGCATATACAGCATGTTTATAGCTCTGGGGTCAGGAAGTTCTCAGAAGGTAACATTATGCTAAATTAATATATTTTATTAGTAAATGAAGGTTATACAGTGTGACGTTAATTGCAGAGCTCTTCTATTAAATAAAGAAGAAAAAAAAAACAAGTTCTGAAAGAGATCAAGCCAGAGCAAAGGTAAGACAAAGTAACTCAAAAGTAATGTAGCGCATTACTTACCACAAAAAGTAACTAAGTAATGCAACTACTGTAGTTACTTTTCTAGGGAGTAACTTAATATTGTACTACTGTGTACTACTTTTTAAAGTAACTTTTCCCAACACTGGGTCTGAACCACTCAACAAACATAAATTTCTGCCCTATAACAAAAGTATATTTACTGCCTTATTTACCAGAATGGCAAAGCACTTAGACAAGTTTTAAATCAACCAAACCATTCAAATTTTAAAATAATCAAAAAAAACCTAACTACCTGGCATTAAAAATACTATAAATGCAACTAAAATGGGCAAAACATGGATAAAACAGGCCAAAAAGAGACTATTAACTACTGACTCTTCCCAGCAGGCAGAGGACGTCAACATGACGTCAGGTCGACGTTGTACTACAATCTCGTTGGGCATTGCATTTTGATTGGAAATGAAAATTGAGTTGACGTCAGAACCCAATATCAGGCCGACATTACTTTTCAACGCAACCTAAAAACAACAAAATATCAACGTCTAATGATGTTACAGCTTGATGTTGTGTGGACGTTACCAATATGACGTCTATCAGATGTTGGATTTTGGTTGCCAAACCTGACGAATAAATGTCAGCATTTGATATCATATGACGTTGGTTAAAGATGTTGGCCCGATGATGGATTTTGGTCGCTTTTCAACACAACCTAAAACCATCAGGAGCAGCAGCTGAGCACATCCATTGATAAAACTGTGGTCAAATAAATGTTTGTATTTTAAAGGCATAGTGTGAAACAATGGAATTTAATGCAGTGCTTCTTGTCCGATTTGAGACCCACTTTATATTGTTTCTCAATCAGGCAGCGTAGATCACTGATTTTAAACAAACAAGATCTTAAATGCGAAGAGTCCCACATTTACCGTCATCCCGGTCATTTTGACACAAGTGAGGGGACCTATTATTCCCTCTTTTATAAGATATAAAATAAGTCTTTGAAGTCCCTAGAGTGTGTATGTGAAGTCTCAGCTCAAAACGTCACACAAATAATGTTTTATTACTCTCTGAAACTGCCCCTTTTAGACTTTAATCCAAATTGTGCTGTTTTGGTGACTGCCGCTTTAAATTCTAATGAGACTGTGCTCTTTTCAAAAGAAGGCGGAGCTACGAACAACTATACATCATCATAGTGGCAGATTCAAAACAGGACCAATGTTATCTTTGTGAAAAACTGAAAATGTGAAAAGAAGTGGCACAGAAGAAAGAGGTTGGAGACTACATTGTTCATTCGTGCATCCTAAAACATTTGTGCACCCTAAAAAAGTGCTTCTGTATGGAGTATGTTCTCCCCGTGTTGGCGTGGGTTTCCTCCGGGTGCTCTGGTTTCCCCCACAGTCCAAAGGCATGAAGTATAGGTGAATTGGGTAAGCTAAATGGATGTATGGATGTTTCTCAGAGATGGTTTGCAGCTGGAAGGGCATACGCTGGATAAGTTGGTGGTTCATTCCGCTGTGGCGACCCCAGATTAATTAAAGGACTAAGCCGAAAAGAAAATGAATGAATGAATGAATGAATTTTTTTTATATTTTCAATAATTATAACAATTTATTATTATTATTTTTATTATTTTACAACTATTATTCTAAAAAATAACATAAATCAATCTTAAATGTAACTGAAAAACAATGTAAAGACACAACTGGAGTAATTTTCTAAGACTTTTGCATGAATATTAATTACGACAGTTCTATAGAATACAAAAATCTATGTTTTATAGAATTATCTGTTGTCTTAGACCCGACTCGCGGCCGAGAATTAATATTATGATGTTTTAATTACCTCCCTGACTCATTATTCCTCCTTTCTGCTTCATAGACATGCTTAGTCAAAGTATCATCATCATCATATTATGTAAACTTTAGTTTTGTCGACTTGCATGTCGATGCATATTGGCGTGCATGTAAACAACCGGGATCAGGAGGAAGCGCATGTGAGGTGCGCGGGAATGGCCTTCTGTGCACTTGCGTCAGTTTGTTTTCACCAGCGTTGTTTCGGTTGCACATAAAGAATAACAAACTTGCGTGTGCAAAAGACACCAAACGTCTTTATTCTTGGATAACCGCTCTATACACTTGCATGAATTAAATCTTATCTCAAAGCTTTTACTGGGGAACTTTTTTGTCTCCTCGTGCTGCCCCCAGCAAGATGCCGCCCTGGGCGATCACCCATATTACCCAAGCCTAAATTCCCCACTGATGGTATGGAATATACACATTTCGGTAGACTAATTACCTCAGACAAACACAGAACACCCAAACACTGCAGTGCTTTTTCATACTTTGGATGTCAATGGTTTCAGGTATCCAGTTTTCTTCATGTCTTCTTTTGTGTTCAAAAAAAAAGACAAAAAAGTTTTGGGCTAACTTTTTACGTCTTTTGAGTATATCAGGCTACTGTGATCAACCCCTTGTAAAGTTTTTCTGTAAATATTTAATTACTGAAAGAGCTGCAGTTTATTTTGTATTTTTATAGGTATATTTTATATGTTTTAAAAGTAACTTCAAAGTAAATTAATTAGTAATCTGATTACTTTTCACATGAAGTAATTAATAATGTAATCAGATTACAATTTTTGAGTAGTAGTCAGTAATTTGTAATGGATTACTTTTTTAAAGGTAATGCAGAGGAGCATTAAAGCAGTAGTTTGTCCAAAAATGAACATTATCTCACTAAAATCATTGTCTATGATGATTACAGCCTTGTTTGTTACAAAATATTTGCGCTTATGTTTCCTGAACTGGACTGTTGGATTCAGCCCTATGCTTAACATTGAAAAACCTGAACCAAGAGATCAAATCAATGAGACTTGACATCCACACTTACCCTGGTGGAGTGGTTCATATATGGCGTGAAGTTCCCATTTTCTAATCAAGCAGGAGAACAAATTCCTGGCTGGCAAATAATAATAAAAGGCCTACAACAACACAATGCCAAAGTAAAAAAGTTTCCCTTCCCTTCAGCGAATTGATGCGTCCAAAACCTCAGAATCGTTGCGGGCTCGTCATAATAATTCCCTAGTAAGGAAACAATGTGAACCAACTTCTTAAACAGACTGATGAAATCCAGCCCTCCGATGTAAAAATGACAAAAGATAACATTCCATACTTAACAGCGGCAAAAAAAACCCCAAAATCTTCTCACTCGGCCAGACAACTGACAGTACTTTAGATGCTTAAAAAAAGTGTTATTGTATCTCATTACAAAAGTATTCTTAACACATGGTAAGCATTTGCACTATTTAAAAGAGTCATTATTTGACCGTCTCCTTCCCAAACCATTATAAAACTGAGTTCATCCCACAAAATGATACAATACCTCTTGAGACCAGCAAGTGGCTTCGTAAAAGTCTTCCAGCGTACAGTAACAGCCTCACTATGCAAAATTCATGAATGCGCCACCATCTGAAAAGGCAAAGTCACATTGTTAAAAGAGTTCCATCAAGGCCATACTCTCGACTGCAGACCTTCATTTGCAAACTCCATTAGAAACATCCATTACAAGACCGTACAGTTGGGTATATATATGAGCTGCAGCTGTCTAATAAAATCTCAACATCGACTAGAACCTACAGGCTAAACCACTGACAAGAGGAAATATTAAAAGACATTACACTTCTATAAGGTCTCTTCTACGGTATCTGCTTTCAAAGTGCAAGTGTGAGGTCCTGCGCTGGATCAAATGACATCCATATGAAAACCAGGGGAAATTTCCCCAAGTTTGACCTCATTTCACGTATAGTCTTTCGTAATATTTTTCAGCTTAGCTTTTTAGGTTTACAGCACAACACACACAAAAAAGGTGTTTATTGTTGTTTGTAAAATACAGCAAATAACATGTATCTTCTTGGAAAGCAAGACAGACAGACCTGAACTATAATATTAATCATTGTTTTATTTAATATTTTTGTTAATTTAATTTTTAGTAATTCTGATTTCTGGTTTTGTATGTTTTCTTGTATTTTTGAGTATAGTTTTCATTAGGGCTGCACAATATATTGTTTCAGCATCGATATCGCAATGGGAACATTTGCAATAGTCACATCACGAGTACACCCAATGTTAAGTCTGGATCATAATGGATCATATCGTAAATGTTTTCTGAGGCCTGTGACTGTGTGAAGGATTTAAATGCTATATTGTACCATTTTTCATTTAATAGCAATTAATTTGATTGAATTGTTTATACAACGAAGACTAGGCAGTATTATTTTACATTTGATAATTTATTTACTGTATAGCTGAATACAGTTGGACTCCTCTGAGTATCATTTTCTTTATTGAACTTATCGAAGCTCTTAGATTGTTTATTATATTTTATGCACTCCTATACAGTATCATCCCAATCTATATAAAATTATAAATTCTTTCCAAATAGTTATTCAACTCATCTAGTGAACTTGTATTCATACCGCAATATATATCGCAGAATAAAAAATATTTTTCCAGTATCGTGCAGCCCTAGTTTTGATTACATTTATTTCACTTTCAGTTTTTAATTTCATTTAAATAAAGAAACTTTAATTTCAGTTATAACTAAATTATACAATTTAATATAATAAGCTTGGTTATAAACTTGCAATTTCATTCACAACAAATTTACAAAAAGGGAACATTTACGTAAAATATAATAATTATTCTAAAATACCCAATCAGTTATGCATGTGATGGAATTATGTTTAACTTACATTGGACAGACCCGAAAGATATTATTAATCATTGTTTTATTAATATTTTTGTTAATTTATTTAATTTTAAGAGTTCACACTTAGCTGATGATTGATTATAAAGCATGTTTGGCATGCTGTCCTGGGAGAGAGCCCTGAGCTCATAACATCCTCGAGCCCTGGGCTCTCTCCCGTTAGCAGGGCGAGAGGGGAGTTTGAGCTCAGGTAGATCTGGATACACTCCCCCAACTTGTTGATTATAAGGATAGCTATACTGCTTACTAAGAGCTCGTCTGAAGTGCCAATTTGGTATGGTCAAATTACTTATTTCGCGTGTTTTTGGACTGTGGTAAGAAACCAGGGAACCCGGGGGAAACCCACACGAGCACAGGGAGAACATGCAAAATCTGCACAGAAATGTCGACTGGTCCCGTAAGGACTTTTGACTAGTGACGTTCTTGCTGTGAGGCAACATGGCTAATCACTGGACCCCCATGTCGCCCAATCTAGAAAAAGGAGAGGGAGTAGAGGTGATTCTTCAAGACAAAAAGTTCCAAATCGCATACCTAAGCACTATTCTACGCCATTTTGTAGTATAAACAGTGTAAGTACTGCACTTACACTGAAAACTCTAAAAAGAATAAGTGCACTTTAAATACCCGGATGATGCACTCATTCATCCGTTAATGTGAAGTGTGAAATGTTGGACACTTCACGCACTCAACGCCGCGTAAAGGGCGGAGCCTTTGGGCACTGAAGTTGGCAGGTTCTATTTGGTAGTGTGGTCATTTACATAGCGGATTTGGCAACCGTCAAACGTCATCTGGGAAACAGTTAAAATTTCCGCTTAATAAATTAGTGTTCCATTTGGGACGACACTACATACATATACTATGCTGTTAAGTGTGTAAGTGCATAAGTACATAGTGCATAAGAGTATAGTGTGCCATTTGGGATGTAGCTAAAGATACTGAGGTAATAAACTGGTTATTGATAGTGAGTTAGGGAGTGAGTTCTGATTGGTGAATCATGTGTTAGTTAACGCAGGACCAGCTGTGGACAATCATAAGCACGTGCTCCTCTAGAAATGAGTTAATAAATAAACGTCACTTATTTTTAATAACTCTGATTCTTGGTTTTGTGTGTTTCTTTTTTGTATTTTTGAATCTAGCTTTTGATTATATTTACTTCACTTTCAGTTGATTCAGTACATACAGTTTTAAGTTAATTTCAATGAAAAAAGCTTTAATTTCAGTCTCAGCTTTAATTATAACTAAATTGTACTATTTAACATAAGGTTGGTTCTAAACCTGCAATTTCACTTTATTCACGACCAATTCATCAAATATAAAGTAATTTTTACTTGAACATAATTATTACTAATCAGTTAAATCAGTTATGTATGTGATGGAATTATGTTTAACCTTTGTCTTTATTTTCATATGTTCTTGAATTTTTAATAGGTGTATTTAATAAAAGAAATTGTTGATGTGATGCTAACAATAAATAGATAAAAAAAATTTATATTCTACAGAAAGAATATTTACACCACCAGCTAAAAATGAAGGATTCATATTAAATATTGGGACTTTAAGAGTGCAGACCAAAACCTGCTCTGTACTTCTTCTAAAATTTGGAAGGAGTTTAATACATTTTTATAGCAAAGACCAAATCTGGATCCAAAACCCCTTCAAGGTCTAATGTATAAAATCCAAACAAGCGTATTATGCTAGCTGGAACAGACCTCCTAACTCTTTTTTTTAAAAGCTATGTAAACATTTTAACTGTGGTTCTGTCATTTTCTATAACTTCAAAAGCAGTGCGGCAGATCCAGTGCAGGATTTATTAACATTAATATCAAGTCTAATGTGTTTACTAGTTTTAACCACAACTTTTAGGCATGTGTCTGCGAAATTCAAAACTATAACCACTATTAAAGTCACTTGACGTTACAAGAGTTGTACTCAAAATAAACTTTTTCCAGTTTTTATATTGTTGAACCTGAAGTCTCATGAATAAGATGGCAGAACATGTGAACAAAACTGTATCAAACCTTCCTTGTAGCCCTACTGAAAAAACAGCTTAACCCAGCCTAAGCAGGTTAGCTGGTCAACCAGCCTGGTGTTAGAAGGGGTTTTGTCCATTTTCAGCCTGGTCTTAGCTGGTCAGGCTGGGTGATGACCGTAAGCGGCGACGTTGCCTTTAAAAAAATACAACGCTGTGCAGACATCGCTACGACGTACATGTGTTTGTTGGGTTGACCAGCTAAAACCAGGCTGGAAACTGCTCAAACCAGGCTGAAAATGGCCCAGAACCAGGCTTGTCAACCAGCTAAAACCAGCCAACCAATCTAGGCAGGTTTAAGCTGGGGTTTTTTTCAGCAGGGAGACCTCCATCCAATAAAATGCAGCAAGCTTTGTTCTTTATTAAATTTGATGTGAAACGAAGTCACAGCTGTCAAATTCTTTCAATTTTATCACAATATTCAAGCATACTATACCGTTTTTGGCGCTCTTCAGTAACGTTATCCTGCCTGGTCAAAGATTGTTGAGGGTTGAGTTGAAGATGCAGGCCAAAAGAAAACCTCTTCCGTTTTTCTATTTCTACCAAATACGGCTTCAAAAATCAGAAGCTATGCTGGTAGAAAAAGCGTAACTTATATATATATTTTAAAAATTCTCATGTAAACGCTATGTTTAGGTTTCAGTTTCGAAAAAACTAATGAGAAAGCTTTACATGATGCCATGTTTAAATGACACAATAATTACGTCAGCAGATAATCGTCCATAAACTCACGCTTAGCAACAGCAGCATTTTGCTAAAAACAAATTGCACTATATTAGCACAATTATTATATTTTGACTATATTCTATGATGAAAATAAATGATGGTATCCACCGTTTGAATGTTATTATTGGAGCAGAAACATAATTAGACTATTTAGTATGTAATAAATGATTATATATAATTTGTTTTTTGTTTCTTTTCATTTTGTGCAATTTCACATCACACTTTAACAGGACTTATCGATTAGTCCTTTTCTTGAGGAAAAAAACAAAACAAAAAAACGTCATACTATATGCTCAAGGGCAGAGATGGCCAAATAAGGGCCTGCGGGCCAAAGTTGGTCCAAGGTAACCTTTGATTTGGCCTCCATCCCATCAGAGAAGACAGGAATTAGGATGATGGGGACTGTTCAGATATTGTGTTTTCAAATCTAATGTAATCCTTTGTTTGTTTTATTGTTAAAATCTCATTGAAATGTTTCAATTAAATTTGTAAACTAATCAGATTTAGTTTAAATGTACATACCTGATGGAGGACAATGCAGAGACTGGTGAACAAATCAAGGAAAAGGCAGATTCTGCTTGACTAGTGTATTCAGCATTGAACTCCACTGTTGTCTTTTTATTGCAATAAGTAATCATATTAAAAGTTATACTGCATTAGGTAATACAATAAATGTTTTTTTAATTTGAAATATTAATAAATAAATTAGGAATATATGTAATATATTTCGTTATATTTACCTTCGGCTCACGGCTCATAATTATATTTGGATTTTGGCCCTTTATACGAAAAAATTTGGGCACCCCTGCTCAAGGGCCTAATGGTCACATTTGTTTCAGTGGGGTATATGCACACAGACTTTTAATTTTCAGCCAGCTAGCCGCAGTGCTTCCCATGAACTCTTTCCATTATAAAAATCGCCACGTTTAAAGGTCTGATTTCTTTAAAAATCAGTGATCTTCGCTGCCTGATAGATGTACGATATAAAGTGGGTCTCAGACAGGACAAAAAACACAGCATTAAATTTCATTTTCCCCCGCCATTTCTTTAAAATATGACAATTTATTTTATCCCAGTATTTTCAATGCAGTTTCTGCGCTGGTGCTTACACAATCTTTCATCTCATTTTACGCTTAAACAACTAAATGAATGTTTAAGTCTATTTAACTAAATGAATTGTAATTACATTACAACATTGATGCTTTAAAAGGAACTTTATGAAATTGAAAATAGTCAAATTAAGCTTTCACTGGAAGTTAATCATTGTTAAACACTAGCTGAGCATATAGCCCATTCCCAGCCCAACTTCGGCTACTCTGACAAAAAATATCCTCAAAACTAAAACAGGAAATCCAAAGACATGCAAACTACTGAATCATATAAATAACAAACACACACACACAAAATAAGAAAAAGTTCAACATACACAAGGAAGGCACACCAAAAATGCTGACATCGAAAGAACAAACATGACAAAGGTTTTGGTCTGGGGCTTTATTGATTTAATTTATTAAGATGCTACATAGTCCAACAAAGTTGGGGTTTGTTTTATATACCATTATAGACTACTTGACTAGGAATATCAACCTTAATTTTCATCTTAGACTCATTATTTATTTATTTATTTATTTATATACATACAAAATGGTCACCTTCATGTTTACATCATATGTGAAGGTTTGGGGCTCTATAAGGTTTAGGTATAATTATGAGCCAGCTGATTGGCTGATAGGCCCCCAAATCCCTCCCTCTCCATGGCAATCATAATCCTTGGTGAACTATACATAAACTGCCGTCCAAAAAAATTACTATACCCTGAACATCTCCTAAAGTTACTTACAAAGCAAAGTTTTGCCGTTTCACAATACCGTAAGCTCCTCTGTTCTTAAAAAAATCCAATATCAGCACTAAGATGATCAACCGAAATGAAAGCTTCTCAATAAGGGGGTGAATATCAATAATGAAGAGAAACATTAGCGAAAAAGAAACCCCCCACAACACCAAACTATGACACAAAT
Organism: Danio aesculapii; assembly: GCF_903798145.1. Taxonomy (NCBI): domain Eukaryota; kingdom Metazoa; phylum Chordata; class Actinopteri; order Cypriniformes; family Danionidae; genus Danio; species Danio aesculapii. The sequence goes on along the minus strand of NC_079440.1, from coordinate 52,244,567 downwards.
ACATATCAGGTCACAAAATGGTCCCCTGTAGGAAGAGTCTCTTTTCAGATGTCATTATTTCACAAAGATCAGAGCGCTGTGCATGGGAAGATGACATTCTTTATATGTAGTGCATTTGTAATATCAACAGTTCTGTGCAATAAAAGCTTTATTCATAACTTAAATCCAAACATAACAACTAAATTAACATCAGAGGACAGCAAAGAAACAGAGGGCTCAGGAAAAAACAGTGCAGAAATGTCAGGAGTGTGTTGTTGTTGTTGTTTTTAAAGCCTTACGCTGCGAGATAAACCAGTGTTGTGTACATTTCAGACCACCGACAAGGCATATCGAAGCCATGCATTAATCTGGAAATGAGGTGTAGGCTCGGCATGGCTAAAATACAGGTTACAATACTCACACAAGTGTCAGTTTTTAAAGGAATAGTTGGCTCGATAATGAACATTTTGCCACTGTGCACCACTTCTTAAATTAAAACCCAAAAGAAGAAGCTGGATGTTTGATCTGCTCTTTTCCATTAAAATGGATGGAGATTTAACCTGATTTAAAGAGATAATTCAACTAAAAATGAAAATATACTCGCTAATTACACACCCTCGAGTGATTCCAAACATTTATGAGTTTCCTTCATCAGTTGAACAGATATTTTAAGAATGTTGAGACATCCATGTTAGGAAAAACAAAAACTATGCAAGTAAATGGTTACAGCTTTCCAAACGCCCTCGAAATATCTTGTCAAACAGGTTTGGAACGGGTCAAGCATGGGTAAACGATGACAGATATTTCACTTTTGGATGAACTATGCCTTTAAGAAGCAAAAACACACCATAAATATGATCCAAACAGCTTAAACACTACAATCTGACGCCAATTAATCGATTAATGGTGTAAAAACAGACCCAAGGTAAACGGTTTTGACTTTCAAATCTAATTACCATCTAATTTAATACGCAAAATCTCATTAACATTCCATATCACATACATGCATATGCAAATTCCCATTTACTAATTCAGTCCACGTCTAACACAAGGGCTGCATGGCTTCAGACATCTGGGATGATAGTAGTGTGAAAGATGTTTGGACTAGTTTCATACAATTTCCACGATCTTTAGTTTGATCCTTTTCATAACATGCATGTTAATAAATCACCATCCATTTTTATTTGCATGGGAAAAAAGCATCTCTTTCGAACTTCAATAGTGTTTAAAGAAGCTGAACTAATCAAATGACCAAGGATGGTGTTGAACTATTTCTTATATGTTCTTTTCTGCAGGGTAAAGTGAGAGGCGACGGGGTGGTGGGTCAGTATCGTTTACGGACCTGATGGTAAACTCTCCTCGTGGCATCTTCAGATAGAAAGTTCATAGGGAGAGAGACCTTCAACCAGTTGCATGTACATGGTGCTTCAGAGATTATACTTAGCAGCTGCACTATTACTGTATATAACGACTTGATCAATAAATTAACTCAGGTCTACAGGCAGCAAAACCAAAACAGAGGCCCAAAAAAAAAGAGATTTCACCTATGGAGCAGCTTAATAAAATATATAAAGTATTTCTCGCTCACAACAGAGCCATGCATTCAAGCACATATATCCCTTACCAAAAAACAAAAGCTTAAATCATAAAAGAAAAGTGAAAAATCTATTCTGAACTCGTTTTTTTTTGTGTGTGTGTGTGTGTGTGCAAAGCTTCATTCGGAAGTGTTGGTTTTAGAGACGCCTTTCTGACATACAGCAGTTCACAGAGAAATATTATTTCATTTTAGAGCGTATGAATGGTTTCACCAACAGTAGTTTGAAACATCAGTCACTAACTCCTCGCTGTAACTTCCAAAAACAGTCTGAAATCCAACTTTTAATCGTCAAAGCCACCGGTTTTGTCTTGAATGTCAATTGAAGGCTGATTGATTGCAAGTGAACACTGAATTTGCATGACAATTATCATATGCTAGCAGAACTGCACGATATTTGACTTATATGTTGAATCATAGTACCTGCTGGTACTCAAACATATCCGTCAGACCGAACGGAAAATAGAAAACATGTCTTTTGAGTTACAAAGTGATTTAGAGTGATTGAAAATACACAAGCTAAACTTCCGTGAACTGCTGCTTTGATGCAGGGTGTTTTCGAGTAGGCATGAATTAAATGCACAAGTGACACTTCTTGTATACAATTTCAATTAGCTTCTGACCCACTTATAGATAGAGAGAGAGAGAAAAGGAAAAGAAATCAACAGTGATAAAACAACATTCACTCTACCACAACTCAATCTCACGTCTGGTGTTAGAAAATCCCTACGACATTTCGTTTTTAGTGGTTAAAATCTGACATTTGTTATCCATTTTGCATCAGAAATGATTAAGGAAGAAGGGGCCAGAATGATTTCACAATTTTGAGGAGAGAGAGAGAGAGCTTGTATCAGATTATTATTATCATCATCATCATCTTTTTTTTTTTTGTGGTTGAATTTTTAGTTTGCACAAATTCCTTGATCTCTATTCAATTGTTTTACACACCTCGCTAAATCCAAAACTACCCAAAATGATATGGCGTTCGGATTAAACTCGTTCTGCATTTTGTTTTTAACCGCAATGCATGCTTGTAGAGCTCCCCTGTTGGATTTTTTTTCTTTTTACAAGGCCAACTTGCCTACAATGACACCCACGACAAAAAACAGCACGATTAGAGCGATCACCCTGCTGCTCAGGCCCTCTTCTTTCACTCGCATCACTAGAGATGAGTGCGGAGCGGACATTACTGTGCTCTTCCTCTTCCGCAGGCCATCGTCTTCCTGCTAACAGAAGATAAAGATGGTTAGATGACAGAATTAATCTGGAGAGTTATGAAACATGCTTTTGGCCCAAGCGCTCGACCACTCAAACAAGCGGCTGTAATAGTTTGCAGCTGCAGATTCACTGTGCGCTGATGAGTAAAGACAGGTTATCTGCGCTTCCATCTCTGATATGCTTCACATCCTGTGACCGTTACTAATTTAAACAATATGGCCAAAGAGAGACGTAAAGCAGTGGTCAAAGGGTATGGTTTGTTCAATGGTATCAATAGAGAACAGGGTTGTGGACACACAGTGCTCAGCATGAATGAAAATGAATATTTTTATTAATTTCTCAGTTCATTCATTCACTTTCCTTCAGCTTCGTCTCTATTTCAGAGGTTGCCATGGCGGAATGAACTGCCAACTATCCAAGGATATGTTTCACACAGCGAATGCCCTTCCAGCCACAACAAGTGCTGGGAAACACCAATACACTCTCACATTCACTCATACACTACGGCTAATTTAGTTCATCCAATTGACTTATACCACATGTCTTTGGACTGTGGGGGAAACCGGAGCACCTGGAGGAAATCCACGCAAACACGGGGAGAACATGCCAACTCCACACAGAAATGCCAACTGGCCAAGCTGGCGCTTGAACCAGCGACCTTCTTGCTGTGAGGTGAGCCACCGTGCCGCCTAATTTCTCAGTTAATATAGTCATATAAATATATTTAGCTGCATTTACACAAATCTGTTTTATGAAACAGCAATATTCATTAAAATAAGAGTTTGGTCACCTAATGTCTTTAGGAATAGAAAGATGATGCATTTAAATTCTAACGAGTTAATGCAACAACAAATATATATTTATAAGTATATTTTAGCATGTTTCTCTTGATTTTTCCTGATTGTTAATATTTTATCTAAAAAATTTTTTTTCCAACATATTAACTTGGGGTGTGCTAATTTTGGACTGAGGTCTTAAGTTAAGATGATCTGATCAATCATCAGAAGGCAGAAGTCTTTATAGCATCACTGGTTGATCGTTAGAAAAATTTTGCATTCGATTTTTTTCACTGCCTTCTGATGATTGATAGACACCCTCTTATTAGCAAGTTGAGCTGAGGAAAAGTAAATACGGAATTTGTGGATTTACCCAAATAATTGTATTTATTTATTGCTTTATTCAGGATTTTGTGGGTTTAATTATTGATTTAATTATTTGCGTATTGATTGATTATTTACTGTTTTGCAGGTTTTGTACTCCATAGGCTTTGGTACGGACTAATCTAATGTATATACACAAATATATTATTCTAAAGCATCTTATAGGAAATATAAAGACAGATCTGTGAGGGGTGTACTCACATATGCTGAACATTGTAAACAATGCTATTTTAAATGCAAAGAGGGTATTTTTTAACCTTTACGTTTATCTATTTAGATACAAAACTTGCAGCACTGTCCAAAGAAATGTTTAATGAAGACACAAGATTTGTCCTAAGGATATTATTACTGGTTGCAAAAAAAAAAAAAAATGATAACAGTACACTGGATGAAAGAAAGTTCTCCAAAGGTGGCTCAGTGGATTCAGAGACTTAAACAGGTCTATATAATGAAAAAAATGACTGCATGTCTACAAATGAAGACTGATATTTTTCTGAAGAGGTGGACAAGTATTATGACATATTTAGAAGTTGCTTAACCCATTGTCACTGTAATTTGATGTAACTACAATGCAACACAATGTAACTTGATGTACAAGTGTATCCCCCGTAAAGTAATTATGAAGGCAATACCTTTTATTTATTTATCTATTTATTCTTTATTTATTTTATTTTTATATATTTTTATTTCTATTTTAATTATTTATTTTTTTATTTATTTTTTTATTATTATAATTTCATTACTGTTTTTTATTTTATTTATCTATTTCTTTATTATATGTATCACCACATGTGTAAGGGGTTAAATTGTTGGGGATGTTCTGTAAAAAATATATTGAAAAAAATCCTAAATAAAAAGTTTCCCAAAAAAAAAAAAAAAAAAAAAGATACAAAACTTGCAATTTTTTTGGACTTTGTAAGTTCTTTAAGACCTTAAACTTAAAAAACTCGTAAACTGCTGTAATTATTCATCCATAATATGCATGTATAATTCATTTAATTTACTAAACACTTCAGAGTAATAACTGTATTTATGTATATTATAATAAACAGATGTAGATGTTAAAGTTTTATATTATGTTTTTGAGCAATGATGATTTAAAATTCAATTATATTCAGCCCAAAAGGGTTAATACAGGTATTTTCTCAGATTATATAATTTATAATATATGACTCTTACAATTAAAACTCGTTTGAATTTTGAGTTTAAAGGAAAATTAACCTCGTTTTGAATTAATTAACTTACTTAAATAGTTTTTTTTTGTTATCATTTAAATATAAAGTATTATGAATCTTATAATTGTTTTATTTGTTCTGTTTTGTGCTCATAAAAAACTGCTATAAATAAAATGTACGTTTAAAAAAAATGAACCAGTATATAGGCTTTTAATAATAGCTCTTTAATATTTGGATGGACACACATAACAAACCCACTCACCCTGATCTGTTTGTTCTCCTCTCGTAGCCGCTGCACCTCCGTCTGCAGTCTTTTACACTCCTCCATGATCTTCTTCACCTCTCCGTCATCCATACTAGAGGCCATGGACTTCATAGACAATGTGGACGATTCAGACTTCGACAGACTGGAAATCTTATTGCTTTCCATTTCATGCTGCGGCGCCACAAATCAAACAAACAGAGAAACATAAGCAAATACAAATCCATAAAATACCTAAGAATCTGCTTTGTGTATCAGTTTTAGTAGAGATCATCATGAATGTAGTGAAGCTTGCTGCTATCATTTTTTACAGCAGGAGGAAGAACGTGAAAACCCCATGCAACTCACTGTTTTCTCATTTTCAGCGGGCATGTCAAAGACACATCTCAGCTTGGAGTCCATCAGATCTTCAGGCTTGGCGTCCTTCCACTGAATGAGAGACAAAACACACACATGCATATGATTACACACTAAAATAAACACCTCTTGTGCTGTTTACAAACCCTAGCGGGACACTTGCATACACAGCATTTTTGAGACTTCATACGCTCATTCCTGACTTGGAATACTTCCAAAAAGCAATGCTGATTATATTGTACTTGCTTGCTTGTTCGCATGCTTGCTTGCTTATTTGCCTACTTTACATTTACATGCTTCCAGAAAGCAGTTGATAATAAAAATTACTTACTTGCTTCCTTGTTTACATGCTCGCTTGCCTACTTTCTTGCCTGCCTGTTTACATGCTTCCAGAAAGCAACGTTGATTGTAAAATTACTTGCTTACTAGTTTACATCCTTGCTTGGTTTCTTGCCTACTTACTTGCTTGCCTACTACCTTGCTTGCTTGGAATGCTTCCAGAAAGCAATGTTGATTATAAAAAATACTTGCTTGCTTTTTTACATGCTTGCTTGCCTAATTGCTTGCCTACTTTCTGGCCTGCCTGTTTACATGCTTCCGGAAAGCAATGTTGATTGTAAAATTTACTTGCTTACTTGTTTACATCCTTGCTTGGTTTCTTGCCTACTCAATTGCTTGAATGGAATACTTTCGGAAAGCAGTGTTGATTATAAAAAGTTCATGCTTACTTGTTTACATGCTTACTTGATTACATGCATGCGCCAAGAAAGCAAATTTAAAATTACTTGCTTACTTGTTTACACGCTTGTTTGCTTATTTACTTGCCTACTTGCTTGCTTGCCTACTTCCTTGCTTACATGTGTCCAGAAAGCAATGATTATAAAAATTACTTGCTTGCTTATTCACCTGCATGGAATACTTCCTAAAAGCAATGTTGATCATAAAAAGAACTTGCTTGTGGACATGCATGATTCCTTGCCTAACTGCTTAGTTGATGGCTTACTTACTCGAATGCTTGCTTGTTTGTTTACATGGTTTCTTGCTTTCTTGCCTACTTACTTGCCTACTTGCCAACTTACTTGAGTACTTGCTTGCCTACTTGCTTGTTTACATGCAAGCTTGTTTGCTTGCCTACTCGCATGCGTCAAGAAAGCAAGGTTTATAAAATTACTTGCTTGATTGTTTACTTGCTTGCTTATTTTCTTGCCTACTTGCTTGTTTACATGTGTCAAGAAAGCAATGACAATAAAAATTACTTGCTTCCTTACTAATTTACATGCTTGCTTGCTTATTTACTTGTCTGCTTAATTGCCTACTTGTTTGCATGCTTATTTGCTTGCTTACCTAATTGCTTACTTGCCAACTTATTTGCTTGCTTGAAAAACTTGTTGAAAAAATGTTGATTATAAAAAGAACTTGTTTACTTGTTTACATGCTTGCTTGCTTTCTTGCCTAACTGCTTACTTGATAGCCTAATTGCCTGCTTGCTTACTTGGATTCTTACTTACTCGCTTACTTACTTGCCTGCTTGGTTATTTGGTTTCTTACTCGCTTACTTTCTTGCTCTCTTTTTTCTTGCCTACTAACTTGATTGCCTACTTACTTGCACAATAATAAAAACTTTTCTGTAACCGTAGTAGTGCTGTGCGTTATTTGTTTAACCCTTTAAGGTTACGTGCTGACTGACAGGTGCGTGATGGGTGAGGCCAGCAAACACAACGTATAGCCCAGTGTTAATTTTGACAGCAAATTCTGATTTAGTCTTAGTCTTAGTCTTTGGAATAATACACCATTTAGTTTTAGTCCTATTTTAGTCATCTGAAATCTTTTAGTCTTAGTCTAGTTTAGTTGACTAAATATCATACGAGTTTTAGTCTTAGTTTAGTCTTAAGTCTTTTAGTCTTAGTCTAGTTTTAGTAGACCAAATATTAGCAGATTTTTCTCTATAATTCACGTAATTGTAAGTATAATTCAATATATGGAGGCATATATAGAATACAGGCACATATCAAATTGTTGTAATAAAAAACATTTTATTACATGTCAAAAACATGAGTCTTTTTCACAAAAAATAACCATAAGACCTGCTCTCCCTGAACAATATACATGCTCCCTGAAAAAGATATGCATTGTCCCTGAATTATATTAAACGCATATAACATTCTTTCAAGATAAAGTACAGCATTATTGAAATAGATAATCAATGAACTTACTGTCTTCTACAGTCTTTGCAAAATCAAAAGCATAAAGAAATATAAAGTGCAATTCTCAAAAATTAAAATAACTGGTTGTAATGCCACTGCACAAGGTATCTAAATACAAAAAATAAAAATCACTACTGTAAATGTCCATGTACCTCAAGAGAAGTTAAATAACTTCTAAGACACAATGCCTTGCTACTCTGTAAAATCAACAAGATTTTGAACAGAACAAATTAGTGCAATTCTTAAATGTAGAACAAAATATGTATTGGCTGCAATGCCACACAATGCCAAAGAAATAGTCCTTAAAGTTCAAGTAAATAAAAACTACTCTCTGCTCTTGGTCTGTTGTTTCTTTGATTCTGTCTTGTACTTTGAAGACCTTAGGAAATCTGAGATGGCCTGCTGCTGTGTTGGACTAGTAGCATCACTAGCTTTATTTCCACCTGGCCCATGGTCATCAGACATCTTCTGTATCTATGAGGATATATAAATGATATACAAAGTTGTGATATTTTCTTCTTTCTTGCATTTAACACACACACACACACGTTTTGTCGAGTCATATATAACACCACAACATCTATTATAATAGTACACATATTTATATTAATTAATTCAGCGAGACAATTCGTTTAATCAATACTATTCAAAGTTAATTTCCTTTGGCTTCAATTTTATTCTAAGTTTAGCAGAATCACGGTGGTTTATCTTATAAAATAACCTTAACGTTAGCGTTTATGCTTACCTTGGTGTGTATTTCTGGATGAGCCGTCTGTAAATGTCGCTTCAAGTCGGTGGTGTTTTTCCCAGCGATTTTTACTCCACATGGTTTACAGACACTCTTGTTGTCATATGTGAAGTTTGACCAGATGTCAATTCTTCGTTTTCGTCCTAGACCAAGCTCTGACATTTCTGTCTGTCTGTTCATGAGACGCTGCCCTCGGACCGAGTGAACAAAACTTTAGCGTGTTGCTAACGAAAAGTCAACTTAAATTAACCTAAGCTTTGTAACCAAGTATAATGTGTAACTAAATATAATGTATAACAAACGTCCTCATAACTTGAAAACCGCGGCTTTTGTTTTGAAAATGGCTTTGCCAAGATCAACCTGCCCCCAAAAGATTCGCTCTGATTGGATTTCCCCACAAAAGGGTAGTTCTTATTGGATCTCTTCTCCATTCGTCCCGCCCCAACATTTTCCTCTCGTTTTTATTCGTTGACTAAAGTGTCAGTTAAATTTCGTCATCGTCTTCGTCATCGTATCTGACTTTTTATTTAGTTTTTATTTAGTTTTCGTCTGTAAAAAATGTTCGTTGACGAATATTTTTCGTCATAGTCTTCGTCAACGAAATTAACACTGGTATAGCCGTTTCACTTTACTTCAGGACGCATTAATACCGCTCTGTAGGTCTATTGGAGACATTCATAAATATTCCTAGCAAATCTAATAAATGTTGGAGACATACTTGTTACATAAAAGCACTAAATCGCACTTCAGCAGCGTTTATTTGAGAGCACACAAGAAGATCTGCGCTTGAGCAGTGTATATTTGAGGGCGTGCAAGAAGTTTTTGTGCACGAGCAGAGGAAATTGGCGTGCAAGCAAAGAGATTCGCATGCTTGAAGGCTATTACATAAATGCATGCGATCTCGACTTATAATACTGCGCTCATGACATTTGTCATTGAAATAACGCCACAGGTAGTTGGTAGATCTGTGTAAAAAAGGCCTGCCGCCACAGCTGGAAAATATCCTAGAGGAAACACTGTACAAGCCATATTATGCAAAGAGATTGAGAAAATGAAGGCCCTATTGACAGCCTCTACCTAAATTATAAAGCAAAACAAACAAAAAAAAAACAGCAGTTCATTAACGTGCTAAATTACCATTACAAATATATAAAAATACACACAATTGGATTACGAAGTCACACAAAAAATACAATAAAAAGTAAATCAAAGACAAACTATATGTAGAATGAAAAAAAAAATGTATGAAAATAAACGAAAAATGATCCTTTATGAATCTTTTAAAAGTGTATGAAGAGCAACCATTTTTTGCAGTATGGTATGATAAAGAATTCCATAATTGAATACCCTGAAATCAAATCAAATATTTACCTCTACCTTAATGAGCTGAAAATTTAAAGCAGATGAGTAAAATAACAGCAAACCTGAGAATTTACTTTAAAATACATTCTGAATTGCTCTGGCATGTTTCCACTCCCTTGATAGCATTGATCCATTATCTGCATGCCAGAGGAGCTGAACGTGGATGTATGTTGCTTTAAAATGTAAAATCGGTTTTGTTTGAGTCTCAGACAGCAGACGGCGAGGCAGCTCTGTCGCTTTTGGAGCCATCAACAGTAACAGTGGAAATAGCTCAGGACAGTGAATAAGTAGCCAGATCGCTGCTCTACATTTTCTTTCTGCTTCTCCGTCCTGACATTTCATAACCCATTTATCGTTACATGTGTACATGTGCATAAATGTTCAGGCTGATCTATTTGGAGAGACATTCAGAGAGCTTAAAAAAATCATGAATGTTGGATGGCACTGTCGAGGATCATCAAGCACCATCAGGATTATATGACATTTATTTTAGTAGAACAACAAAATAACAACCTTTTTACAACAAGTTATACGATAATATTATCATTTACTGGCAATTTTAGCACAGATGACATGAACTAAAAACATAGTAGAAAATACTGTTTCACAGACTTCATTCATTTGAATAAATCTAAAAAATCCATTCTTGAATAAAAAAAATTGCTATGCGAGTCAAATTCTATTTTATTTTTTAATTTGATCGGATAATAAATGCTATTTTGACACTTTTATTTGGCATTAAAAGGTGAAATTAAATAAAAATAGATTATTAGAAACAAATGAAAATGATAAATGCTTGCTTGGACAACTAAATCAGATATAATAAGGATAAATCTTTACAATACTGAACACCTAGTTAATGTAAATTAATGTAACAACAACCATGAACAATACTTGTACAGAACTTATTAATCATGTTTAAACATTTAATAATTTAAACTTATTTTTTAAGCTTTAACATTTAAGCATTAACATTAATTAACAATGAACAACAGAATTTTCACTAACAAACGTGAATAAATAATGTAATAAATGTGTTGTTCATTGTTTGTTCAGTAAATAAATGAACTAACATTATTTAAACATCCTGTATTGTGAAGTGTTACCAAAATATGCTTAAGTACTAATATTTACATGACAAAAATGAATAAATAAAGCTAAATAAAACATAAAATGTCAATAAAACAACATGATAGGAACAGAAAACATAAACATTTAATAAAAACTATTATTTTGTGACGTACCTAACATTGATGTTTTGTTTTCATTTTTTATGTTTGTGAATTTGTTTTAACAAAGACTATAGAATATGCAGAACGTGTCACTCGTATAGTTTTGAATGTGGAAAAGTGTTATGGTCAATATGGTGAATGAAGCCCCGCCTACTAGTACAGTAGCCAATCATTGATCGCTATAGACTGACGTTTCTCTGGGGGACCAGACTTGTGCTTTTACGATAGTTTTTGTGGTCAACAAACACACTGGAATCTCAGCGAATACTTCACAGACATAAGAGTTACTGTTTGTCCACATTAAAATCTCTACTTTTAAATGAACCAGCTAAAATTGATAACAAACGTTTTTGGTTTTGTAATCTGTATGAAACGAATGTGACGTACTGTTCATCCTGTCAAACGCACATGACAGCTACTACACAAACACCCACAAATTTGTAAACAAATAGTCGCTGTTAGTCACTGTCAAGACCAAGTTGTGAATTACTTCAGATGAGCAGCTCGATCAGACGATTATTTTTCAGAGGATGATAATGTGAGGTTGGTGTCGTGATCTCGTTCTTTACGAGAGCGCATGTGACGTTTGATTCGAACGTTTAGAAATTAACTTTATAAGACGCTTGATGTTTAATTTTATTGGTGATTCCAAATATTATAATGTGATCGTAAGCTTGGCAAACAGTTTTGGAGAATTTAATGTTTCCCCATTTGGCCAGAATGACCGAGCATACTATACTGCCCGAGAGGCGTTTCAAAGATTGTCACCAAGTGAACAAGTGAATAACTTTTATCTTAAAGGGATTTTTCTTTTAAATGAAACTAGCTGAAAAATATTGGGTTAAAAATTTACATATACTTTTAGAAACATCTGTGGTGAAATTTACCAAAAGTGCCAATAATTTTGACCACAGCTGTAACTGTTCATAGCCCCATTAGTACCAAAAATAAACCATTCATCATCTCACTTTCAAGTGGACTAATTAAATTCATTTGGAGGCCACAAATAATCAAATACAACGCGTATAAAACCTTTTAGACTTCAACAATGGTTGTATAATACATTACAAACCTCATAGACAGTGTTACTAAAAATAGGAGCAAACGCAAGCAAGAGAAAAAGCTCATGAAAAGGCAGAATAAAGCCTGAGAAGCAGGTGGCAGAGATCAGCACTCACCACTCCCTCAGTGTCGGTCATATCAGGCGGAGCCAGCAGAGACTGTACCATAAACTTGTGTTTGCTTTTCTCATTCGGGTCATAATCGAAGGGCTGCAGCATCACTGTGAAGACAAGCACACACAAGAACATAAATACAAACAGGACAGTTTGTTTATCATATTTCTGGGGAGCAGGACAAGAAAAAGAGGAAATATTAGAGGGAATTTTATACACTAAAAAAATTGTTGCATGCAAAACTGTTACAAACAATTTATTTGTGTTGAATTTAAACAAACAAATTAAATTGAGCAATGTTCAACTTAATATGTTTGTTTAAATTCAGCCCAAATAAATTGTTTACAACCACTTAACGTAAAAAAAATTGAGTAAATCCAAGGAATCATCTTTGAATAACTTTTTTTAGTGTACGTACATACAGTTGAAGCCAGAATGAATAGCCCTCCTAAATTATTAGCCCCCTATATATATTTTTCCCCAATTTTTGTTTAACGCAAAGAAGATTTTTTTTTTTAATTATTTCTCAACGTAAAAGTTAATAATAACTGATCTTTTTTTTTTTGTATCTTTGCCATGGTAACAGTACATATTTGACTAGATATTTTTCAAGATACTAGTATTCAGCTTAAACTGACATTTAAAGGCTTAACTAGGGTAATTAGGCAAGTCATCATATAATGATGGTTTGTTCAGTAGACAATCGAAACGAAAATATATTGCTTAAAAGGGCTAATAATATTGACCTTAAAACGGTTAAAAAATTTATTTTATTCTGGCTGAAATAAAACAAACAAGACTTTCTGAAGAAGAAAAAATATTATAGCAAATACTGTGAACATTTCTTGCTCTGTTAAACATCATTTGGGAAATATTTGAAAAGAAAAAATAATTCACAGGAGGGCTAATCATTTTGATTTAACTGTATGGGACTTACGTATTGTTTTTCATGTTTTGGGGAGGACAGGACAAAGAGGAAATAATGGAGGGGACCAAGGGTGTATAAACATGTAATTTTTGGTGCAGGTTTTTTGGTTTAGTTTGAGAAAGTAATCAAAACGTGTGTTGTTAGAGTTAGGGTTGCACATGAAGTTATGTGAAACTACAAGTTCTACATTTTATTGAATCAATAATTATACAGAAATCCCCAAAAATCTCTAGGTAGTGAGTGAATGAGTGTGAGTCTGTGCTGCTTCAATTGATGCGTAAATAAAATTTCACTAGACATTATATATAGTATTATATTATGGCTTTTACTCTCTTATCTTTATCTATGTTAATCTGCTTTGACACAATCTACACTATAAAAAGCACTATAGAAATAAAGTTAGTTTCAATAAGAAACAAGGTCTAATCATTCAGATCGTATCTGAATTCAAACAATAAATGCTGCTCTGATGCTCCTAAACCCCAATCCCAATTCTACCCCTTAGCCCAATTCCCCTTACCCCTCGTTTTGCGCGTTCCCGTGAAGGGGTAGGGGTGTCCCAATTCTCTTTAGCTTGAAGGCGTAGGGCTAAGGGGAAGGGGTGAATAGCCCGTCGAATGAAGATTTTTCAGGACCACACTCGCAACCAAGGGGTAAGAAAATTTCCCAAAATACACCAGCTACAACAGCAGGATAGTTACACCCGGAAGTAGATCCACAAATTAGTCATTTTTGTCATTATCATGAGTTTTTACAAACAAACACGTTTTAACATATTCATAACCGCGTTCGTGTTTTACCACCATACTTAAAAAAAAGCTAAAATAAAAAACTTTAAATTTCACTATCTATAATCCCCAAAAATAACTCCTGTATAGCAGTCCCACAACATTCTGTCACTCGCTGACACTCGAATACCCTGTCAGAAAAGTCTAGTGGCTGGGAATGAGCTTTATACAGATTCTGCTATAATGTTAATGTTGTTTTTGTGTGTTTACATAGATGAATATGGCCACGGTATAAATGCACAGTAAAGTTACGATCTTATTGCCACATTAGATCATTATAATAACATGATATCATTGCCTTCAGTGATTTCCTGAAGATAATTAACTAAAAAATAACACAACTGGAATAACAACAGCAGTCGCCATCATCTGATCTCATATGAAGCGATGACATATGATGACGTGTCCAGGTGCTGTAGTGCTGTTCCATTTCTTAGGGGTAAATTTTAAAGCCCTTCCCCTTCACACACGGTTTTAAGGGCCAAGGGGCAGGGGCACAAAAATAGAATTGGGATTGGGTCTTAATGTATAAAAATTCACTGAAAGTATTATGTATAATGTATAAAACCTTTCACTGAAAGGTTATTTGTGCAACTAAAAATGATTCTTCTATGGTATTAATGCTTGGACTGTGCCATTAATCAATTTTGGAATTCAGCAATAATGAAAAAATAATCAAGGTAAAACAAATATTATGTAACATATCGTTAAATCTATGCAAAAATGTGATAAAAAGAGAATCATGATTATGATTTTGTACATAAACAAGCATCCATAATCAATGCTTAAATAAATAAATGCTGTCAAAAACAAGATAACAACAAATAGTGAAGTGCATATTTAACCCTTTAATTACAGTAGACATTCATGTAAAAGTGTGTTTTATTTTACACATTTTTTTTGGCTAGTTATTAATGTATATTTAAAAATAAACCACAACTGAATTGAACAGTTTGTGTGGCTCTGGTGTTAATTGTAGCCTATAATAGCATATCTGCCCTACAAAGGTAGTGCAGTCTCTACACAGACACTGAAACTGAAACATTGTCTTTAACATCTTTTACATCAGTTGAGATTTTGTAGTGACAGCAATTTTGTTACTCTTGTTTCTCAGAAACAGGGCAAAACTGAACCAGGAGACTTTGTCACAAGACAGAACAGATGTCACAAAGCCTATTTTTAGGTTTTAACTCAATCATGACAAAACATGTATATACTGCATTTTGCCTTTAAAGGACAATTTAATAGTGCTCAATATAAAAAAAATAGAAGAAATTTTGTGTTTCTTCTGCTTGGTTATACTAAAAACAAACCAAATCATAACTTAAAAACTAAGATACTTAGATCTTTGAGACGGATGCTGTGTCTCAATCAGCACCCTAGCTCCTGAGGTCGTTTATCAGTAGGTCGTGTGCAAGAATTCAGGCACTAATGAGCTTGGATCACTACACATTGATTTATACTTCTGCGTTGATTGCATGTAAATGGTGCAGTAACTACATATTGTGACGACGACATATAGCACAAGCGCAGGAGAGCAGCGAGCCCATTGGAGCGAGTGTTTAACAAGTGTTAAGTCACGTGGAGAAACTTTCGTTTTGCGATTAACTTATGATTAAAGTTATGGTTCCTGCTTCTGAATGAGTGAGTTTGAGCTACTTGTACGGTAAGGTAGTGTATATGACTTGAGAGCGTCCTCATGCTATGCTCATAGCTATGTTTCCATCCAAAAGATAAAGCAGCATTTCCATTGAAGTCAAAAAGAACAAAATAGTTACTTCCTAATAGCCTAGCAAAAAAATTATAATAAAAAAAATCAAAAGGAAGATGGAATTTGTGCCTCAGAAGACACTGCCGACACGCAGACATGAAGCGTGGAGCGCAGATGCTCTTGGCAGTTCTGGACTGGAGGTTATTAGTAACATAATAATAACAATACTGAAATGGTCAAGCTATTTTAGAATGACAAAAAAAAAACGTTTAAGATGTTTTACGATGTTGTCGGCCTGCTGGTGTATCCATTAATGCGTCCCATCACACTTTTTTTTTTTTTCATAACAAAAATCACATGACTTTCTTTAAAGCACAAGCTGGAATTTGTTCGGTAAAAGTGTTTCCATCACAGTTTATGCACATGTTTTCTTACTGAATAAAAAGTTTATGCTACTCAGTCATGTGCATAGCTGTTTTTATGCGCATTTCCAAAATGTCTTCGCTTCTTGTCGTTTCAATCAAGCATTTTTAATATGTGCAAATCCAAAATGCGCAAAAAATTGGGTGGAAACATAGCTACTGTCATCAAAACTGGAGTTTATAAACAACAGCTGAACTAATAATTCTCATATATTAATTTTACTAAGTTTTTAAAGTACATTATTGCTAAATAATTTGATTGTTTCATAAACCAGCAACATTTCAACCTTTTGCCTATTTTTTTCTAACCTGTCTAGCTATGTTTGTTCATGTCAAAAATAAATAAATAACAGATTGGTTTTAGAAAATTGTCTCGTTTGTCATTACGTTTGGTGATTTGGGTCAGGTGATTACTATTTTGAGCTTCTGAATTTCTGTTAAGAAGGTAACTGCGTATAGATGCATTGTGGGACTTTAAGGCGTGAACGTTTTAGTGCACTGGAAGAGTTTTGCGATTGAGAAAGCGCTTAAAATGGCTGGCGACCTGATCAGTGCACTGGCTACTTAACAGAGGGTGCTGAATAAGACACACCCGGATTCAAATCTATACCGCCTGTATTAACACTAAATTCCATATTTTATCGAACAAAAGAGGAGCAAACGTCATACCATTTTTAAACGTCCAGTACAATCTCCAAACGTGATAAAATATTAGTCCGCAGAGCATCCATATTTCACAAAAATGACATTACCCTGCAGCAAAAACATTTAGCCATTGCTTTCATGCGCTCCGACTACAAACGTTTCTGATAAAACTTCAGCGACCCCAGAAGGGTAATTTCTCTTACAGCCCCTAAACAGTGTTTTTCACGTTAATAATAACACATTCAGCCTTTAACTCGAACCAGGTGCTAGTGTGAGGAAGTTCACGTCTGCAACCCCATCAGCACCATCCAAAGAAGGTTATTTGATGTCATTCCAATGAGCAAAAGCTAATTTAGAGCTGTTAGCATGATTTACAATGATCACTTTCTTATGGCTGGCGTGCGAGGGCTCTGGCATGGTTGAAATCTGAAGGCCGATTTCCCCCATCACCCTTTTAAAAGACAAAATTCGGATTCAAACGAGTCGGGGGTTAATGTGGGTGCGTGATTTTGGAAAAACTACTGCTAAGTTTCATTAAAAACAAATGATCTCTTAATTTCAAAGGCTCTCTCAGATGTGGCTACTACACTGAAGGTGAATGCCAACTTCCCCCCGCTAGTCAAAAACCTCACTCCGGTTTTGTGTGCCATTATGGCAATCAAGCAACGTCGATATAGCAAACTGAAAACAGACGCCTGAGACAGATTGAGAATGTTCCGTTTCGTTGCTCTTGATCTTTGCACTTGAAAGAATTGTGTTTGACTATCAGCATCAAGGTTATTTTTACATGAATCTGTAGAGGAAGAGAGCTTAAATGAATCCTGACATGGCTTTATTTGTACAGTTCACATTAGTAATATTAGTAAAAAAAACATGTGTAGTATGTGCAGATTCAGATTTCTCACACATGGCAAAATCCTTGACCTAATATGTAGGGAAAGTCAAAGTATCGGTTCAAGTTCATGAGTATCTTTTTTCAGATGGAATGCACTGTTATGTTATTATATTGACGTATAGGCTGTGTGTATACAGTATAACTAAAAGAAACAATACTGAACAATATTAACATGCAAATGTAAATATTTAACTGTTTCCAAAATTAGCAGCACAGCCTCAGCTGTCACATAGCAGGTATACAATCACTGGCCACTTTATTAGGTACATGACCAACTGCTCGTTAATGCTAATTTTTAATCAGCCAATCACATGGCAGCAACTCAATAGATTTAAGCATGTAGACATATTCAAGACGATCTGCTGCAGTTCAAACCGAGCATCAGAATGGAGAATAAAGGTGATTTAAGTGACTTTGAACATGGCGTGGTTGTTGGTGCCTGATGAGCTGGTCTGAGTATTTCAGAAACTGCTGATCTACTGGGATTTTCACGCACAACCATCTCTAGGGTTTACAGAGAATGGTCCAAAAAAGAGATAATATCCAGTGAGCGGCAGATCTGTGGACGCAAATGCGTTGTTGATGCCAGAGGTCAGAGGAGAATGGCCAGACTGGTTCCAGCTGATAGAATGGCAACAGTAACTCAAATAACCACTCGTTACAACCGAGGTATGCAGAAGAGCATCTCTGAATGCACAACACGTCCAACCTTGAGGCAGATGGGCTACAGCAGCAGAAGACCACAGCGGGTGCCAATCTTGTCAGCTAAGAACAGGAATCTGAGGCTACTATTCACACAGGCTCACCAAAATTAGACAATAGAAGATTGGAAAAACGTGACATTCGGATGGTGGATGATGGAATTTGGTGTCAACAGCATGAAAGCATGGATCCATCTTGCCTTGTATCAACGGTTCAGGCTGGTGGTGGTGGTGTAATGGTGTGGGGGATATTTTCTTGGCACACTTTGTCCCCATTAGTACCAATTGAGCATCGTGTCAACGCCACAGGCTGCCTACCTGAGTATTGTTGCTGACCATGTCCATCTCTTTATGACCACAGTGTACCCATTTTCTGATGGCTACTTCCAGCAGGATAATACGTCATATCATAAAGCGCAAATCATCTCAGACTGGTTTCTTGAACATGACAATGAGTTCACTCTACTCAAACGGTCTCCACAGTCACCTGATTTCAATCCAATAGAGCACCTTTGGGATGTGGTGGAACGGGAGATTCACATCATGGATGTGCAGCGGACAAATCTGCAGCAACTGCAGGATGCTATCATGTCAATATGGACTAAAATCTCTGAGGAATATTTCCAGTACCTTGTTGAATCTATGCCAGGAATGATTAAGGCAGTTCTGAAGGCAAAAGGGGGAGTAAGGTGTACCTAATAAAGTGGCCGGTGAGTGTATAATTACATTAACAATATATTTCACTGCAATATTTTTAATGTATGTAAATTTTTAAATGAATGCACTTTAAACTATAATGTCATAATACAAATTTAAATCTTTTTAATTAAATAAATTCAGCAATGACAAGAACTCCTCTAAAAAATAATTGTATTAAAATGACCAATCTACAATTTTTTTACATTAGCGTAAAAAATTTCATTGTAACGACTTTAAGACAAATGACAAAAAAATTATACTCTGTAGACCGAAACAAGCAGATTTCATTGCAAACTATGTGATTTAGAACAGACTTCTTGACTTTTTCCTGACGTTCAGACAGCAATCCGCTGAACAGATTTTAGTTGGATATGCCAAATATGTTACGATTTTTTTTTTTGCTGCTTGTCTAAACAAAGCCGGTGACTATCCAGCGTAAGAATGAAAGGTTCTTGTTCTGAACAATAAAACAGGCGGCTCCTCGCGGACTGACTGACAGCTCTTCCTGGCAGATCCCTAATGACAGAATCCAAGAGGAGGCAGTGATTTAATGATTGTTAAAGCAGAAGAGCATGCTTTCTTTAACAAAGAACATCTTTATGTGATGCTTCAATCTGAAGGATATGGAAAATGTTAGTCTTAAGATGGCGGAAAGATATAGAATAAATAAACCAATGCAATGTGTAATCGTTCTCAAAATATTTGGCCATTTTACAATATTTTGTCTTTTTTACGAGAGCTGAGTCAGGTCATTATTATGACTCTAAACTATTATTTAGTTGTGTTGTGGACAAGAAATATTTAGGACTACACAACCAATTGCTTAGTTTTTTGGTGTTGCTTCCCAACCAATTTCATGTGAACATGTGAATTTGAATGTCATCACAAGTGAAAATTAAAGGTAAAACACAAAAACATACTGAAACTAGGGATGGGTAATGAAATTCGGTACTTTATTGTTTATTTACTGGTGCTGAATTATAAAAGACCAAAGTATCGATAAGCTTTGACATTAACGATTCTGCTATCAGAACTGGAGAATTATTGCTAACTAAACGTTACCTATAGTAGCATAATTTAACTGACCAACCTTTACTAATTTGCCATATTTGATATTCGTTTGCACTGTTGGCAATCTCACGTGAGAAATGCTCGTTTCCACCCAATAGTACAACGACGAGCGCGTCAAGTAAAAAAACCTTCACAGTTCTCAGCTGTCAGGCGAAAGTATAAATCAGCCTGTACACCGAGCTCGCTCACGCCAAACACGAGACTTGCGATGATGGCGATAGCAGAGAGAACCAAACGGTCAAGAGTATGGTTGTATTTTCCCGAGTAGACACCGAAAATGCTCGGTGCAACAAACGCAACAAGTTGTTTTCTTGTAAAAGCGGAAACACAAGCAATCTGGCTAAGAATCTTTCAAAAGTGCATTAACTGCAGACAGACAAATGCAGTTTTCGACTGCCTTGCTACAGTCCCAACGTTACATCATCCACATCAGGTACTTATGTCAATCACATAAGGTCTTTCTGAATTAGTATCATATTAATAGTTTAATAAACACACACATTCAGTTACATTAAAAATTGCATTTTTTTCTGTAGCAGCTAAAATAAATCTTAAACATTAAAAATGCTTTTACATCACTGTATTTAGAAATAGATGAATAATAATAAACTATGCTTATTAAACAATTATAAAAAACAGTTTCATTAAGTACTATTAAAAAAAACACAAAAAAAAGTACCAATGAGTACCGATAAGAGTTAAAGTACCGAACCGATAAGTAGTGTCAATAAAAGTAGTAATACCGTTAAAACCTTAATTAAAATCTTACTGTTAAAACCCATCCCTAATTGAAACCATATGTGAAATACAGATGGGAAATGTGTGTTTATGGAACAATTTTTTTTAAATCTCATGCGATCCCTTGTTATGTACATGTGAAATTCATGTGAGATTCTCTGCTTGTGTGATCTCAATGAGTAGGCAGGACTAGTGACTTACTAAAAAACAAAAATGCAAACAAACAATGTTTCCATCCAAAGTTGTGAATTACACTAAACTCAATTAAACTGAATTAATCGCATAAAACATTAGGAGACAGCAATGTGGGCCTTTTTTCTCATATAATAATTTACTTGGCCTCAGAATCTGAAACAATGAACGTGCAGTGGCATTTGGTGGTGCGAGACTCTTTTTGGGAGCACAGATGCTCAAGACAGTTCTGGATGTAAAAATACTGAACCACTTTGACGGCAGACTTTGGCTGAGGGATTTTAGAATGACCAACATGACATTTTTAGATGCTCTACAGTGTAGTTGGTCCACTGGTTTGTCCATTAATGCTGTCCCATCCCACCCATTTTTGGCATCACATGATCTGCTAAAACAAAAATTTGTCTTTTTTTAAAACAGACACTGGAATTCATTCGGTAAAATGTGTTTCCATCGTAGTTTATGCTTTTTATTCCCCAATCGGATATAAAAGTTTATACTGATCAGTCAGCACAAGCTTTTTATGTGCTTTTTCAAAATGTATGAGCATCTCGTCATTTCCATTAACCATTTTTAAGGTGATATTCCAAAATGCGCACAAAAATATGTGGCTTCCAAGAACAAAACATTTACCCAATATATGTTTTTCAGAAAAGCCCAATTGCATAATTCCACCAAGCTGCACCAATACTATAGTCTCTTTCATTTCACTCTGTTTAAATTCTGTGTATGCAGAAGCTTCTGTGCTCCTATTGGTCAGTATCTCATGTGACAGAACCCATAGTAGAGGACCAAAGCTGAACTCAAGCTCGTGTTTCTCTTGGGCATCCCAGATGTACAATTGGCTGTAGTCCAACATGACAAACTATACATAATAAAACAATCCAGGGCTCCAGACTAACATTTGAGAGCACTGGGACCAGTGCCAGTAAGTTCCAATACTTGATTTGGTAGCGCTGCATATGTAATAACACTGTTATGTAGATATGTTTTGTCTCTTACATTTGACAGTAGCCTGAGTTGAGAGTAGTAGTGGAAATCCACATGTAAATTTATTAATTCACAAAAAAACGTAACATCTGCAAAAATTCTAACATTCTAGGTAATATTCTATTATACATTTGCAGATCGAGATAACTACAAGCCTAACAATCTCACTAACATGAAAAGAAAAGTAGCTTAACACTATTTTCTATGCAATACAGTATGAAAAGCAATAGCTTAAAGTCAGCATGAACCAGAAGCTGCGACTGTTTTTTTGTTTTTCATCTTGTGACGCAGTTTCTAGAGAAACGGAATATTAAATGAGAAAGTAGGCGTGGCTTGTTTTTTTCTACTGCGAGCTGATTGGATGTAGTAAAGTAGGCATTTCATTCAGAAAGGGTTTCAGAAGAGTTATTACAACCTAACACTCTTCCTCCTCACATTTCTGTTAGCCAAAACTGACAGTTGGAGGGGCGTGGTTAAGTATGTTAGCCCCGCCCAATACCCCAGACATATGTAATCTGAGAATTTAAATGAAAACAAACAGGAAGTGCATTTTCAGATTCAATTTTTTTTTCTTATTGACATGCACAGGTAAATTGTTCAACACAAAACCAGCAAGGTGAGCTAACAAAGACATATGGTTAGTTTTAATTTCATTTGGACTTTAAAGACATTTAGAAGAAATTCAAATGCACAACTAATATTACTTGTTTATAAAAACACTCTTACACAAGTGTCTTACAAAATTATCTAACATAATCCCTTAATTTTATTGATAAAATTATTAATATACTGCAATTGGTTGCTATTACTCCATATTTCTGTCAGCTGTACTACAATTAAACCAATTGGTGAACCAGTTGGTTATTTTTTTTTTTCAATCAAAAATCTTCCAACCATATAACTGTCGCATGTTTCTCTTTGGTTTTGTGGAAAATGTTGGTGTGAAAATGTTTACACAGGTTGTACTGTATCAGAGATCTCTCTAACAAACTCAAACACTACGTACTGGATTTTACATGTAAACGACTGGTCTGGTGAAACGTTCTCTTAGGCTGTAGATGCATCTCAAACACAACAGAAAGTCATTGCTCATCAGTTCAACATGGTGGTATTGGCATCAACATAGCCTCAAACAAAAATTAGTCAGGAAAAAGGTCACGAAATACAAGTGGCAGAAGTCTGGAGCCCTGCAATTGATTTTTACATCCTGATGTGCATTGTTTATGTATCACCCCCACACCCTGAATCAAATGGGGGATGCTAAAAACTGGGCTCGTATTAAGCTCTCAAGCATGCAGACTGTTTATCAGATATCTCTATAATTCATACCTTCATTGAATGTCTTCGAAATCTCAGTTTTTTGCTTTGAAAGTAACCGCATTTGGCAGACACTCCTTCTTTACACAGATTTTACGAGCTGTCTGCACACACTGTTCTTGTATTCTTAGAAGAGAACTATTTCTAATCACGTTGAGCTTGTGTGTGTGTGTGTGGCCATCTTTAGGGCTGTTGTCAACTGCATAATAACAAATGTTGCCTTGGGTCAAGTGAATTCATGCGACAGCTCTGGTCATCTAAAGCAGAAACCACATCAAAACACCTGACCGCCGACAATCATTCCTCTGCGCAATTAAAATGAATCCCTGGAGATGAAAAGCGAACAACTCCATTAATTATGAAACATGACCTCGGAATCCCCTCGGCAAAAACCTAAATGGAGAGCAGGAGAGAAATGTGAGGAAATCCAGACAGCACTAATGCTTTAGGAAGACACACCTAGCTTTCCAAAGCAGAGGTTTTGAGTCATGGCAGGGTATTGATAAGTGTAATCGCTGTGTAATTTGATATCGCCATGACAGGATAATTTGAACAACTATCAATTAACCTTAATAAACTGTGTTTAGCCTAAAGGTCATGCTGTCTGCACTTTGTCTGATGCGCTGTGCAGCTAAAGAAATATTCTGGGATAAAAATAGCAAGTCATGCAATTGGTAACTCCAGGAAATGATTCTGACATGATGTTTATGGAATTATATACATTTATGTTTATGGTTATTATATAAAACATAATTGTAATAAAATACCTATTTAATATAAACTAACTTTTATGTATTTAATATAAATTTAAATATAATTTTTATAAGAAAACATTTTTATAGATAGATAAATAGACAGGCGAATAGATACACAGATAGATAGACAGACAGATAGATGATAGATAGACAGACAAAGTGATAGATGACTAGACAGATAGATGGATAGATAGACAGACAGATAGATAGACAAAGTGATAGATGGCTAGCTAGATTGATAGATAGAGAGAAGGACGGACGGACAGATGGATGGATGGATCGATGGATCAATTGGTAGAAGGATAGATGGATAGACAGACAGATAGACGGATAGACTGATGGATAGACATTGATAGAAGGATAGATGGATGGACACAGATAGATAGACAGATGGATGGACCGATTGATAGAAGGATAGATGGATAAACAGATAGATGGATGGACAGACAGATAGACAAAAAAATGGATGGATGGATAGATAGAAGGATTGACGGACAAATGGACCAATGGACCAATTGATAGAAGGATAGGCAGACAGACAGATAGGCCGACTGATAAAAGGATAGATGAATAAACAGACAGATAGATGGATGGAAAGACGGACAAATGGATGGATAGACAGACGGATAGACAGACAGAAGGACAAATGAATAGATAGGTAGACGGATAGATGGACAAATGGACGGATAGACAGATGGATAGATGAACAGACGGACAAATGGACGGATAGATGGACAGACGGACAAATGGACAGATAGACAGATGGACAGACAGACAGATAAGGTCTGGATGGATGGATGGATGGATAGACAGACGGATGGAACAATTAATAGAAGGATAGGCAGACAGACAGATAGGCCGACTGATAAAAGGATAGATGGATAAACAGACAGATAGACGGATGGACAGAAGGAAAGATGGATAGACATTGATAGAAGGATAGATGGATATATGGATGGACACAGATAGATAGACAGACGCATAGACCGATTGATAGAAGGATAGATGGATAAACAGACAGATAGATGGATGGACAGACAGATAGACGAAAAAATGGATGGATAGATAGACAGATTGACGGACAAATGGACCAATTGATAGAGGGATAGGCAGACAGACAGATAGGCCGACTGATAAACGGATAGATGGATAAACAGACAGATAGACGGATGGACAGACGGACAAATGGATGGATAGACATACAGATAGATGGACAGACGGACAAATGGATGGATAGATGGACAGACGGACAAATGGACGGATAGACAGACGGATAGATGGACAGATGGACAAATGGATGGATAGATGGACAGACGGACAAATGGACGGATAGACAGACGGATAGACGGACAAATGGATGGATAGACAGATAAACAGACAGACAGATAAGGTCTGGATGGATGGATGGATGGATGGATGGATGGATAGACAGACGGATGAACCAATTGATAGAAGGATAGGCAGACAGACAGATAGGCAGACTGATAAAAGGATAGATGGATAAACAGACAGATAGACGGATGGACAGAAGGAAAGATGGACAGACGGACAAATGGATGGATAGATAGACGGACAAATGGACAGATAGACAGACGGATAGACGGACAGAAGAACAAATGGATGGATAGATAGACGGACAAATGGACAGATAGACAGACGGATAGACGGACAAATGGATGGATAGACAGACAAATGGATGGACAGAGGGATAGACAGATAAATGGACGGACAGACGGATGGATAGACAGATGGACAGACAGACAGATAAGGTCTGGATGGATGGAACAATGTGATGGATGGCTAGAACTATGGGATGGATGGATGATGGATGGATGGAGATATAAAATTAAGACTTTTTAGTTTAATTGCAGTTTGTAAACATTTCAAATGGACACGATTAAAAGTTCGTATAGATTGTGAGCGTTTAGTCTTCTGACAATGTTTAAGTGGAAAAAATACAGTACAAATGACTCGACAGAGACAGACTTTCTTCAATCACAGCAGATTCACAAGGGATTCAGAGTCTGAAGTTGTTCCTATTGAACTTTAAACAAATAAGTTCCAAAGGCAGACTGACAGTGATGTCTGAGGGCGGATGGAGACGCAAGGCTCGTCTCATCGGTCTGGATAAAAGTCAAAACCCCATTAAGAGAAATCCATTGTGTATCCCCTGCAATAAACACACCAGGGACGACTTAAAAACTGGCCTGTCATTGATTCACATACAAGTCAAGGCAAACTGAGTCATTGTACTTGTACATGCTGACAGGGAGCAGGCATCTCACCATGGAGAATAATCACCAAACACTGGAATAAACCCGGATAATGAGAGCGATTGAAGAACATCCGTGAGACTGAGATTTCAAACGAGTTGAGTTATTAGGGAAAAGTCTCAGATGCCAACAACTGGTGTTACTAAAATATCTCTCGGTTATGTAAAGGCTTTAGTCAAGCACAAAGAAGCAGTTGGGTAATGGATATAAAGGTGTTGGAAAATAAACATTTCCTGCATTTTGCCGACTGGCTTCACATGTATGAGGTTATTTCAATAAAGTTAAACTTTTCGCAACTTTCATTTAAATATTTTTAAATATTTAAACTTTTTATTTGATTATTTTAGTAATATTAGCTTTAGATTTAAAGTTTCTAGTATATTTCTGGTTTTAAATTTTCATTTAAGTTTTTTAAAACCCTTTTTTTGTAATTATTAAACATCCTGCTAGTAGCTTTGAAAGCTTTGAAATAGCTTTTATATTTTTACTTTCTTTTTAGTTTTAGATATTTTGTTTTGTGCTTTTATTTAATTACATTTTTTATTTTATTATATTTATTATCAACACTCACCGGCCACTTTATTAGGCTCACCTTACTAGTACCGGGTTGGACCTCCTTTTGCCTTAATCCTTTGTGGCATAAACTCAACAAGGTACTGGAAACATTCCTCAGATTTTGGTCCATATTGACATGATAGCATCACACAGTTGCTGCATATTTGTCTGTTGTACATCCATAATGCGAATCTCGCGTTCCACCACATCCCAAAGGTGCTCTATTGGATTGAGTTCTGGTGACTGTGGAGGCCATTTTAGTACAGTGAACTCAATGTCATGTTCCTGAAACCTTTCTGAGATGATTTGCACTTTATGACATGACACAGTATCCTGCTGGAAGTAGCCATCAGAA
Source organism: Danio aesculapii (assembly GCF_903798145.1). Lineage (NCBI taxonomy): Eukaryota > Metazoa > Chordata > Actinopteri > Cypriniformes > Danionidae > Danio > Danio aesculapii. The sequence goes on along the minus strand of NC_079440.1, from coordinate 52,217,066 downwards.
GATGGGTACACTGTGGTTATAAAGAGATGGACATGGTCAGCAACAATACTCAGGTAGGCTGTGGCGTTGACACAATGCTCAATTGGTACTAATGGGCCAAGAAAATATCCCCCACACCATTACACCAACACCACCAGCCTGAACCGTTGATACAAGGCAGGATAGATCCATGCTTTCGTGGTGTTGATGCCAAATTCTGACCCTAACATCCGAATGTCGCAGCAGAAATTGACACTCATCAGACCAGGCAACGTTTTTCCAATCTTATATAGTAAAATTTTGGTGAGCCTGTGCCAACTGTAGCTTCAGTTTCCTGTTCTTATCTGAAAGGAGGGGCACCCGGTGTGGTCTTCTGCTGCTGTAGCCAATCTGCCTCAAGGTTGGACGTGTTGTGCATTCAGAGATGCTCTTCTGCATACCTCGGTTGTAACGAGTGGTTACGGTTGCCTTTCTATCAGCTGGAACCAGTCTGGCTATTCTCCTCTGACCTCTGGCATCAACAAGGCATTTGCGCCAATAACCATGCCACGTTCAAAGTCAAAAAGTCACCTTTCTTCCCCATTCTGATGCTCGGTTTAAACTGCAGCATATCGTCTTGACCATGTCTACATGCCTAAATGCATTGAGTTGCTGCCATGTGATTGGCTGATTAAAATTTGCGTTAATGAGCAGTTGTTAAGGTGTACCTAATAAAGTGGCCGATAAGTGTAAATTTTATTATTTTTTTTATTTATATACAAGTTTATCATCTAATATTTACATTTTATTTTAGCTTCACTTTAATACACAAATGCCATTTTATTTTTATCTACTTTCATTTTCTTTCATTTAACAATAATTATACTGCTTCTTCTGATCTGAATGCTCAATGCTACAGTTTTTATAGCGCCAGTAAGTTACTATTATAATTGAGTTTATTACACTATATAAATTGATACTGCATTATTATACTCAGTTATACTATGCTTTTGTGCTCTTTTAAAAAGTTCTAAAACCAATTTTAATCTTAGTTTTACTCATTTAAAAAAGATTTCAGGGTTATTTTAATATCACATCATTTAAAAAATATATAATGCATAATCTTCATTTTATATGTAGTTAACTACAATATAACAATAACCTGCTAATGTCTAGTACTTGTTTTAGTTTTGAGTGAGATTTTGCGTCATTCTCAGCCTTTTGTTCAAAAACAACAAAACAAAAGGTGTGTGTTTTTGATGAGCTGATTCCCTGTGGCTTGTTACTGAAACCAGGACGTCCAAGAAAAAAGAAAAGAAAAAGTGTCTGCAGAAAGGAGTAACACTTCTAATAGATCCTGAAATCTGGATCCGCACAGACAGAAAATCTCTACGGATATGTCCAGCTGTCAAGCAAACAGACAGACCTGTGACAGATCGACAGAAAAGATTCAATATTAAATAATCCTTCTCAAAAACATCAACTGCTGATCAATTACTTGATGGAGAAATGATCATTTAATAAGCAATGCCAAATTTAAATGAGTCATTAACAGAAAAAAAATCCATCCCTCAATTTACTGACATATAAGAGCTCTTCATAAGTTCATATTATAAAACCTTCCTGTAACTTTCAGCTCACAACTTACTCGCTAGTCTAAAAACAGCTTATACTGAAGCCAATCTGCCAAAGCAACAGGTTCTGAATAGCCACTGTATTACACAACAGTGTCTCTAAACTCCGCCTCCATAGAGGAAGATCAAAGATCTGCTTCTACATCACTGCCTGTTTGATTCCGCCCTTCAAATCTATGCCTGTTTAGCTTTATCTGCCTATACTGACAAAAAGATTCATTGGATTTATAAAAAAATTTTAAGGTAAGTGGTTGCAAACAATTTATATGGTCTGATTTTAAACAAACAAATTAAGTTGAACATAACAAAATGTATTTGTCTGTCTAAACTCAGCCCATATAAATTGTTTGCAACCACTTAGCTTAAAAAATGTAGTAAATGCAATGAATCCTATTTTTTTCTCAGTGTATCCGCACTGCAGTAGGTAAATTACTAGAGGTAAAAGCAACTCAACACAGAAACCAAATGATAAAGATGCTCAGGAGAGAACAAGACGCAAATGTTGGAGAAACAAAATTCTTCACATTGGGAAAGAGTGGTTGAATTTTATTTTATGAAGCTCCAGATGCAAAAGTTGGTACTTTATGGACTTAATTTCACTGTAGATCTGCTAACTATCACGGTGCAATTCAGCTCTGGATTTTCAGAAAGACTGAAAGATGGAGCTGTGATGAATCTGTTGGATCCTGCAGTTGTATCACACCACACAAGTGTGAGAAACTCTACATTACGTGATCACCATTGCTTTGTCTGTTATTACAGATGGACTGATGTGTACTCAATATTTATGCATTTTTTCACCTAGTGTATGATAGATGTAGGCTCTCAAACATACAGTTGTAGTCAGAATTATTAGCCCCCCTGTATACTTTCACCCCAATTTCTGTTTCTACACATTTCTAAACATAATAGTTTTAATTAAAAATAACTGATTTCTTTTATCTTTGACATGATTAAAGTACATAACATTTTACTCGATATTTTTCAAGATACTGTTATTCAGCTTAAAGGGCAATTTAAAAACTTAACTAGGTTAGTTAGGCAAGTTAGAGCAATTAGGCAAGTCATCGTATAATGATGGTTTGTTCTGTAGAATGGTTGGTTCTATTCTGAAAAATAAACAAATAAATAAATAATTAAATTAAATAAATCACAAGAGGGCTAAAAATTTTGACTTCAACTCTACACGCAGATGTTTACAGTGCTGGACACAGAGTTTCCAACTTTGGGATCTTAACTTAAAAACAAAGCATTAGTAAATTTTAAATACACAAAACTTCAGAGCTTACGATCAGAGTCGACTATTCAAATAATCCTAACTGAATACTTTTTCATGAAAAACTTTCATAACTGGACCTCGAGAACAGTATAAAGCAAAGGAAAAATGCAGTACATGGCCCCTTTAAATACTTGCCACTTTGTGACACTGCTGATGGTCACATGACACTCAATGCTGACATCATCGTCTTAGTCGAAGCGGTTCTTCCACATTACAACGATGTGAGTCATGTTTTTTTAATGTAATGAAGCTGCATCTGCAACATTCACAAAACTCAAACACTGAGTCACTAATGCTCTGACTAAACTAAAGGAAGCAGTGCATGAACACCCGATAATAATAAAGATTCCAGCTTAGCTTATCACAAAATGAGCAAATCAATAAACAATGCTAATGTAAAATTAACATTATTATTATTACTACTATCGTCATGATCAAAAGACAATAAAACACTAATATCATTAGAAATACAATTAAATATAAACTACATGAAATAAATCATTATTATTATTCTTAATTACTACTACAACTAGTACTTCAACTATGCTATTATTTAAAAATAAACATAGTAAAATAATTTTTATACATGCACAGTGCGTCCGGAAAGTATTCATAGCGCTTCACCTTTTCCACATTTGTTTATGTTAGAGCCTTATTCCAAAACGGATTAAATTCATTTATTTGCTCAAAATTCTACACACAATACCCCATAATGACAATGACAGTTCGGTGAACTGATGACCTTCACGGCCAATCACAGTCATTTCTGTTGAGCATGTGAACACAATGGCAAATCAGCGCTGTTTAAGAACGCGCTCAAATGTCAGCAGGAAATGGACGTTTTTAAAAATTCAGTACTGATTGGTATCGAATTCCAGTATCGTGACAATATTATTTTGTACAATGAAAATAAAGATTCAGATTCTAAAGGAAATACACTGTGTGGAGAGACTGACGTTTAACCTAAGACTTGATTTACAAAAGTGCAACTAGTATTGGGAAAAATGAACTGAGCATGTGATTGTAAATAATATGTGTTGATGTGCTTCAAATGAATTGTGGCTTGATTTTGTAACCCCTATGACAACCGCTTTGTCTCCTCCCCATTTTTCTTTTTCTGAATAATAAAAAAATTATAATAAAAAGACAAATGTGAGACATTTACCAGAGACATTGATCGAGGTTCCAGCATCAATCACTCCGCTGTTTGGCCGCACACAGTATCGGCGCGGTGCAGTCGTCTTTACTTTAAAGCACACATTTCTGTCTGTGGGATTAGCAAGCTTTAGGGTGGTGGTCACCACATCTGTAAATGGACCTGAGGGCAGAAAAAAAAGACAATTAGATTTTTTTTTACATTACATTTTTACATTCACTGAGATGATGCTATTAAGGTGTTGAGCATGGTTTACTGCAAAAATATCTTAAAGTGATGATCAAGAGCAACATCTGCAGCCAGACTGCTTTAAGAGAGCAAATCGATTTACCACTTGTAACCGATTTCACCCCACCTAACCGTAATGACTCAAGACGAATCACATTAGTGGCACATTACAAAATTAGAGATACATCAAAAGGCCAATAGAGCACAGTATTGTTCTCGATCCTGGCACTCGCTTTACACTGCAGCAAACAATAAGGGATTTTCAGGAAAACAGAATAAACTGCATTTGTTCTGCTCAAATGCTGAAGCTAATCAGTTTAATAAGACAGAATCAAATGATTTAAAGACTGAATAGTATTACGACTGCTTTGCTAAATCTTGGGATTGGTAAAAAAATCGTTTTTATCTCTTATAGACTATTTTGTGGGATGTAAACAACAACAATGGTCCCAACGTATCTCCTGTTTTACATTTTTAGTTTCTACAGCTTCAGAGAATCCAAAAAGGTCTACATATTGATAATGTTATGATAGCGGTTTCAACATTAAGTTATGATTGAATTGCCTCTTGTTACAGTTATGAAATAGTTTGATAACAAACAGGTAATGTTTATGGGCCAATGACATGACCACATCAAAATGGTCTATCAGTGTTCCCACCCTTTCATGGCCACCAAATGAGGACTTTTTAAATCACTAATAATTTTAAATCGAGCACTTTTGTAATTCACACTGTATAGCGCCTTACTGTACTTAACATTTCACTTACACTTAATATTTACATTAAAAGGTCATAATGATGATGTTTTGAATGTGTCATTTTCAAAACATGAGCGTTTTGAAGTCATGTTCAATAAACTTTAATACAATAAGTTGAATTCAATACTGGTAATAGTCAAATCCGGTTTATCAACGAGTAATAATTTCATTTAAAACTGCATACAGTATACAATAAATATTTAATAAAGAAGTATTTAACAAATTTTTTATATTATATAAATGCCGTATAATGAACAGAATAATTTTAATTAGATTTTTAAAAATAAGTAATAATAATAAAAAATAAATAATATAATATAATATAATATAATATAATATAATATAATATAATATAATATAATATAATATAATATAATATAATATAATATAATATAATATAATAGACGTTTGTTGATAGGCGGTGCTTTTGTTAAAACATCTTCTTGGTCAGTCGCAAATCTTTTTAAATGCATTAAAGGGCAGCGCATATATTAACCTTACCCTGGAGTTTGCTCACCCTCCGCCTATGGAACCCTTTCTTATGTTCACCAAGGTAGCACTTGGTACAAATATTGCACAATATTGTGAAATATTATCACAATTTAAAGTATGCGTGAAGTACAATTTGCCGTTTCACTTTTTTTTTTAGTGTGTTGATGCATTTCCTACTGAAACAGAATAATGAGTAAGGTCGGGGCTTTCTTTTTAAACATCATTTCCTCATAGCAAAAATGTTAAGAGAGGCGTAGTTACGAATATTGTAAAAATGACATTTAAAATGTCAGTATCGATTGGTACTTTTTTTTTACTATCCCACTATTTTTATATGTAATTCAAACTTACGTCATTCCCTGTTATTCAGCTAAATCCATGCTTTTTACACAGTAATGAAAGCCCCCAAAAAACTAAATTTACATCGTTTTGAATGTTTCACAGTGGCTTAGTGGTTAGCATTGTCGCCTCACAGCAACAAGGTCACTGGGTCGAGTCCGGGCTGGGCTAGTTGGCATTTCTGTGTGGAGTTTGCATTTTCTCCCTGTGTTGGTGTGGATTTCCTAAGGGTGCTCCAGTTTCCCCCACAGCACAAAGACATGTGCTTTAGGTGAATTGAATAAACTACATTGGCTGAAGTGTAGAAGTGTGTGTGAATGAGTATTCTGCCGAGGCGACCCCTGAAATAAAGATTAAGCCGAAGGACAATGAATGAATGTATCACCTGGAAATATGTTGATTTTATCATGTGTTGACATTAAATTAAAGATTAAGCCATTCTAATCAGCACAAGCTGAAAGATCCAAACGCTGATATGACGTGACTATCCATGATGTTTTTCCTCTGTAAAAAGATTAAACGTAGAAAAACAAATGCATTTAGTAAAAACTATAAATATGTTTGTAGTGACACTATAAATCCTGAAGCCCAAGGACAACACCAATGTGTCTGTTTACCCAGAGCTAACTCCAGATAGATGAAAAACATATGGAGACACTAAATGTAAAGTTTTGATTAACAAATGATTGGGTCTCTCCTTCATGGTGCAGCGGTCCCTACTCAAACACAAAGAAAGAGCAGATAACATCTCTGCTTGCACAAAGGTCAATTCTCAATCACTAAGATGTTGTCTTCAGTTTTAAGATTTCTCTTAACATAAACAGAATAAGCGACAACATGTGGGAATATTCAATCAAATATTGTATTTAGATTATGGCAGCACAATATATCATGTTAAAAATCGATATCGTAATGTGACCATTCGCATTGAAGGATTTACAATGCTGACTCTGGATTATAGTTTATTATTTACATGTGTTTTTGAGGCTTGTGACTGTATAAGCATTAAGGCATAAGAAGTTTGTAACTTTAATAGCAAATAGTCTGAATGAATTATTTATACAAGGAAGACTAAGCAGTATTATTTAACATTTGATTATTCAATTACTGTATCTGAATACTGTTAAAGGACACCTAGTTAACCCATTTTTTAAGATTTAATATTAATATTATGGTTCTTCTGAGTGGGCCAGTTTAGGTTCAGTTCAAAACACAATTCAGATTTTTTTTTATTATAATGTGTTAAAAAGTGTCATGTTGGGGGCGTGTCCACAGGTCGCTGTTTTAGGGGTGTGTTGCTTCACATGAAAATTAGTATCGACTTCCCGCCTAACTTAACATGGGGGCGGAGCCAAGAGCCCCCCGTCTTTGTGTATGGCAACCGACAGGCAGACAGAGAAGCAACATGAGTGAGAGGATCAGCATTCAGCCGTACATGTATGACCTGGACTCGGACAAAGACCAACCAGAGACTACTGTTGAGGAATCAATATTCCTAATGTGTCAGAATGTGTCAGAGTGGTAGTTACAAAATTATTTGTGTCTTTGTAAAGTTTTACAGCCGCTATGTAACGATGCTTCCGTATAGAGATGCAACAATTAAGCGGTTTCACCGCGCTTTAATCATAAAGGCTTCTCAACACAGTGTTTCTGCACGGAACAAAACTGCGGCAACTAAACAAAGTTATGCACCGCTTGTACACCGAGACTAATAACCACGCACACTGGATTAACTTTGACTGAGGCTTTAACTAAGGCAGGTTCGTTACTTCCAATGGAGAGAAATTAACAGGTAGCTTCTGTGACTTCGGGAAATGCAAACGGCTGAAGTTTAAGAAAGACGCAATGAAAAGTACAAAGTTTTCCAACCCACCTAAAGTTACAAACAATGGCGTTGCTGAGAGCAATCATGTGGTGAATGTTGATCAGCCAGCCGAGATCAATCGGTGCGTGTTGTAAAATCTCTGTTGCTCATTCGTAGGAAGACAATGAAGGCTTCATTCTTCCGTGGTGGGGCGCCACACCAAAATTTATCCCACCACGGCTACATTCAAATCATTCAGTCGTGTCAGCGCCAGTGGTGTGGTCGTTAGTGCGTCGACACATGCACTCCGGTGTTCACGGCGACCCGAGTTCGATTCCGCCTCGCGGTCCTATGCCGATCCTTCCCCTCTCTGTAGTCCCCATGCTTTCCTGTCAATACTCTCTATTGTCCTATCAAATAAAGGCGAAAAACCCTGACAAAAATAATAATAATAAAAAAAAATATATATATATATATATAATTCAGTCATTGTTTTTTAATAGCAGGTTATAATCGCACCAAAATAAAGGTAAGTGAATTATAACAGTGCAAACTTTTCTGTAATCATAGTAGTGCTGTGCATTATTTGTTTAACCCTTTAAGGTGACAGACTGACTGATATTGGTGGGTGGGAGACCGTACTCCTACATCAAGTTGCGGTCACTCTCAAAACCGTTCCAATTGGCCCGCCGTTTTAATGTTGTAAAATTAAAAAAAAAAAAAAGCACTGGGTGTGTTTATATTACCCCAGTATGACAGTCTATACACTATACCTACACACATGTCTGTCCAAACAGCTTGAAAAGTAGGTTTTTCACCTTAGGTTCCCTTTAAGACTCCTCAGAAAACAATAAAACATTGTTTATTTGATTCATATCTTTTTCTTTATTGTATCAATCTATACTTGTAAATTGTTTATTATAACTTTTGCAGATGCATGCCCCCAAGGAATCACCTCAATCAATCCAAAAGGATCAATTCTTTCCAAATAGAGATATTCCAAGTAATCTGGGGACATTGTATTCATATCATATTGTATAATGTTATCACAGACTAACAATTCAAAATATCCCAATGTTTGATTTTTCTGATATCGTGAAGCCCTAATTGTGATGTATTCGCTATGATGTTCATCACATCTGCAAATGCTTTGAGACTTAATTTCATTTTTCAAAGTTCAAACAAACTTGTTCTATAAAGTCTGTGAACAGAAAGTTGCTGAAGAATTTTAATTGAGCACGATGACGTCTTTTCGACTGAATTTGGAGTATAAATTGAATATAATGCTGCTTATAATGTCGATAATGACAAATGTCTATGTTTTATCAATAGAAGCGGTTTGTATGTGGTCAATGACTAAGTGCAAGCACATGTGTCTAACATTATTATTAATTCAACTGTGAATCGTTGTATTCTGACGTCATCGTTGTTCTGCCCACTGGGGACCAGGACCAGTTTAAAAATCAATTTAAGTCTACCAATCCAAGCCTACACATAATTTAGCATTTTAGCTTTACATATAAAAAATTATTGTTTTTTTTTTATTAAAATACAATTGGGTTTAAGTCAGGGCTCTGGCTGGGCCATTCAAGAATAGTGCTGATGCAGTGACCAGTCTTCCTTGATTGGTGTTGTTTTAAAATACAATAAGTTCATTAATACACAATTTGCATTGGTGCTCATTCATTTTTGATGTGTGCTTCTAAATTTTTGCTGGTGCTCTTAAATTTTTGAAGTTAGGAACATCAGTGCTACCAAGTAAAATCATTGTTTTATTCTGATGTCATCGTGGTCCTGTGCATTGGGGACCAGGACCAATTTAAAAGTCAATTAATGTCTACCACTCCAAGTCTATACATAATTCAGAATTTTAGTTGTACAAATAAATTTATTGCTGTTTTTTTATTAAAATGCATTTGGGTTTAAGACAGGGCTCTGTCTGAGCCATTCAAGAACAGTCCTGATACGGCGACCGGTCTTCCCTGATTGGTGTTGCTTTCAAATACAATAAATCCATTAATACAATAACTGCAGTGGTGCTCATTTATTTTTGGTGGGTGCTTCTCAATTTTTAAAGTTAAAAAATATTGTTTTATTCTTACGTTATTGTTGTCCTGTGCATTGCGGACCAATTTAAAAGTCAATTTAAGTCTACAAAGTCTAGACATAATTTAGCATTTTAGCCAATATAATTATTACTTTTTTTTTTAAACATGAGAACAATAATTTTACTAATAGTAAACTAAAATTTTTTGCACACAAAAGTGAAATACTATTGTATCGTGAGTTTGTTATCAATATACGGATTGAATTGTGGCTTGAGTGCATCATTACACCCTTATAAGATAACAAATCAGGCCATTTCTGATTTCACGTTAAATGTCAACCGCACATGTTAGTTTGGTCTCCAACATCCCCCACTCTTTGTGCTATGGCAGTGCTACATCAACTATGCAACACCTCATCTGGGTTAATTCTATTAAACTGGTTAAATTATTGAGAGACTGTGACACTTGAAACCCATACCGAGCCTTATGTTGTCTGAGCCTTTATGTTGCGTGTTGCACAAGAAAAGACGCAGACGAACAAAGTGCCTTGGGCCTTTAAAACCTTTTATAGAGAGTCAAACATTGCACAAGACCTAAACAATGGACTATTCTGGCCAAAAGCCTTGTGGTTCATGCCTCTTCCATTCATGCAGACCCTATGGAAAAACTGATCCTCTTAAGGCAAGTAATTGCAAAGCATGAGTCACGCAGAAAGGCATTATTCTATTTATTAATTTCATTAGGTTAATGATAACATCACTGATCGATACAAGTGCCTAGAAGGAAACACTCAATTTATTAAAAAATAAATACTTATATTATATTATATTATATTATATTATATTATATTATATTATATTATATTATATTATATTATATTATATTATATTATATTATATTATATTATATTATATTATATATTTGGTAGAGATGGACATTAAGAAATTCTGTAATTACTGTATTTTATTTCTTTTTAATTTGAAAAAGTACACTGTAAAAAAATGTAATGACAAAATTCAACACAATAAATATGAATACGATAAAACATATTTTAATAAGTTAATCAGGTTTCAACCAAAGTTTTTAAGTTTTAGTTTATTTTAGTCAGTTTGATTTAAGTTGAGATGACTAGAAACATTCATCTGATTCAACTAAAAAAATTAAGACAGCAAGATTTTTTACAGTGTATGTAAATTAAAATATTTTACACAAACATTATTATTTATAATCCAAAATAACGTCTACTAAAATAACAGCCTTTTTATTTTAAAGGTAAGTTAATGGACAATATGCATAAACAACGATAAAATATTGTGAATAATAAAACAGTAATAAACTAAAATGCAAAACTGCTAATATATAGCCATATAGTCTAAATGAATGCATGGGTCCAAGACAAAAAGCGGGGTTTTCAAGAATCAAAACAAAGAATATGTAATAAATGTACTAATAAAACTTTATTTCTGGGCATTACAATGTGTTCTATTTAATTCTACTTTTTCTAAGAGAAAGTAATGCCTAGCATTTACTTTAAACACGATATATAAAAGACTCCAAGTAAAATGTAATTCAGTGTACCATAAAATATATATATACTTTGCCATAGTCTTGCTGCAGGTTTTATCCACTTGCCAGCAAGAAGTTTTTAAATATACTTAAAAAAAAATTTACATTTTGTATACTTTAAATATATATTTTTACTATGATTTTAACATTGATCTTATGAGGGCGGCCATTGTAATCTTTTCGGCTCGAGACTTCCGGTCTCATTGACTTTCATTGATTTTTAGACATTAAAAACTGCTCGTTATGCTGCATGATACTGCAAACTATTATTATTATTATTATATTACTCTACTTTTTATGTATAGCTATGAACACATTTGTTTGTAGAGCAAGTAGTTTGACCGTTTTCTTCCATTTCTATAGTCATTTCTCCCATAGACAACTGACAACTCCCATAGCTTCACCAATATTTAGATATTTTATTTTCACTAAAAGTTATTTGAAATATTAAAGAAAGATATTACATGCCTTTTATATTGTTTCTGTGTATATAAATATCACATTACAGGGCTCAAAACTGCAACTATTTTGGCCACATATGCGCCCAAAATTTAATCTACGCGACCTCATAACACATTTAGGAGCATTTGTGTGAGTGCATATATTTGTAATGCAACCTGTTCTGATTGGATGGTAAACGTTGGTGGACAGCAATTTTAGATCACTCCAGAGGTGCTCAATTGGGTTTAAGTCAGGGCTTTGGCTAGGCCATTCAAGAACAGTGTTTATACAATGACCGGTCTACCGTGATTGTTTTTGTTTTCAATTTGCGGTAGTGCTCATTCATTTTTGGTGAGTGCTTCTAAATTTATGAAGTTAGGAGCACCAGTGCTACCACGTAAAAACATTCATTTAAAGCCCTGCAATAATACATTTAATTTAATGCAGACACTACCAAGAGCCTCAATTTGACCTTAAAGTCAGAAAGTTCTAGGATATTGGTGGACAGACATTTTTAGCTCCCTACAGAGATGTTCAGTTGGGTTTAAGTCAGGGCTCTGGGACATTCAAGAACAGTGCTCATATGGTGACTGGTCTTCCCTGGTTATTGTTGTTTTCAAATACAATAAAATAATTGATATACAATTTGAGGTGGTGCTCATTCATTTTTGGTGGGTCCTTCTAAATTTATGAAGTTAGGAGCACCAGTGCTCCTAAGTAAAAATATTAATTTCGAACCCTGCAATAATACATGTAATTTGACTCAGACACTACCAGGAACCTCAACTTGACCTTAAAGTCAGAGAATTCTAGGATATTGGTGGACGTTGGCAGACAGCCATTTTTGGTCCCTACAGAGATGCTCAATTGGGTTTAAGTCAGGGCTCTGGTTAGGACATTCAAAAATAGTGCTGATACAGTGACCAGTCTTCCCTGATTGGAGTTGTTTTCAAATACAATAAATCTATTAATATACAATTTGCGGTGGTGCGCATTCATTTTTCGTGGGTGTTTCGGAATGTATGAAGTTCAGAGCACCAGTGCTACCAAGTAAAAACTTTAATTTCGAACCCTGCAATAATACATTTCATTTGATCCAGACACTACCAATAGCCTCAATTTGACCTCAACATAAGAAAGTTCTAGAATATTCTGCAGACACAAAACATGTTCCCTTGCGCACCTAAAAAAAATCATTGTACACATCATTTAGCATCGAAGAGGTTTTCCAGCCAAATAAGGTACAACAGAGGAAAAGCCTTCAGCATTTAAGTGTGCTTTTGGTATGGTTCGGAAATACCCAACACATCTGCCTGCAGTGAAGCCGCGTTGATGGAGAGAGATACTTGGCATCGGCACGTGTGCAGATGTGACTCGTCTTTCCAAGCCCAGCATTTCAACATCTGCCTTTCATTTACACCCTGCTTTATAGCCCTAGAACATATTTATTACAGGGCCGTTTCATGATCATTATAATAATTCAGTTACCCAAGGTCTGAATCAATGAGCATTTATGTAATTTTGCCACGTAGTTCAAGGTATTAGTGATCCTGAACAGGCCAAAAAAAGGTGCAGGCCTGCTAAATCAAACAGACGTCCCCGTATTTTAACAGCTTTGCCCTATTACTTCTACAACTGGATGGCCTCCGAATCTCAGAGGGATCAAACCACCTTTTATACTTTGCAAAAATCACATATAATTATTGGCTGGGGCTCAAACTCCACAGTCTTAGACACTTAAATATAAACTGGCATGTCTGGATGGTCAAGTTCTTGTTATCTGAAGTTAACTGCTACTTGAGTGTATTTAGGGGCGGAGTCTTTGGTAGGAGGTGTGGTGTAATGCTAATGATTTTGAAAGGTTACTTTGGCCCCATTATGGCGCAAAACCAATGCTAGTAGCATTCTCCGGGGAGGAAAAGTCATGTCCAGTGCTTAGAAATAAATGCACTGTGCCTCATTTATAAAACATAAGCCTGATCCTGTGCTTTGGACTACATCTAATGACTACAGTATACGCAGTGGATCTGACATCTTTTCAGGTTTGTTAAACAGTCTTCGTTTAAAGTCAGATGAATAAACTCTTGATAACAACAACAACAACAGAATAAATGTATGGTTCTCCACTATGCAGATATACCGCTTCTATTTAGAATGAGTTTTTATTATAATAGGTTTTATATTTATTTATTATATATTATAGGTTTATTATTATTATATTATATAAGTATTTAATTAACTGTCGATTAGTTAATTTTTAAAAATGAAGTATTAAAATAGATGTTAAAGGGTGGTCCACTATGATATCATATTTTAAACTTTAGTTGATGTGTAATGTAGCTGTGTGAACATAAACAGCATCTCTGCATGTAAGACGCTCAAAGTTCAATGCAAAGTTAGCTTAGCAAAGATTACAATGAACGAATTTTGGAGACAACAAAAAAATACTTCCGGGCCAGTGAGATCACAAACGTACTTTTACCGCGCACACACACTGTGCAGCGAAGGGGCGTGGCCAGAGATGCTGTAATGTTACAGCAGAGGGAGCTGAAATGTCTTCCAAACGCTGCTATTTCCACAGAGCTTGTTCTGTTTCTGTATTTGGGCTTCCAAATGACACGACACAAAGACAGACGTGCTTACAGTTCAATATTAATTATGTTCCAGAGAATTATAAAACACATAGCAAGCATGATTTGACAAAACACAGCTTCCAGAATCTCTCCCAGTTCAGAGCTGGATTCAGTTAAAATCTCCTCAAAGAAGGAGCAGCTCCAACAAGCAGAGGCTGTAGCCTGTGAGTTTTTATTTGTTAAAATTGATCATGACAAGTACAGTGTCTGGCTTTAATGTTGTCGCAAAGATGTAAACAATGGGAAATGCTGTTTGGCTGTTTAGCTACAAATTCATATTTATCAGTCAAACTGCTGTAAACACACACACACTTCACCAGCGTGTGCATGTCTCTCTATAGGCAGCTACATCTCAGATAATGAATTCGCAAAAGATATGAGAACGATTCATATCATCACATGCATATTCCGAATATATGTGAAAGACGTTGTGTAACGCGTTGAGTTAAAAAATACAGGAGGGCTCGCCTAACTCATGTAGCGTCAGAAAAATAAATCAAGGCTCACACAGGTCGCATCCCACATCGAGTGCTTTATTCTTCTGTCAACAGCGTCACTGTGTATTACAGAACAATAACTAAATCTGAGCATCAGAGAAAAATAAAAATAAACATTAGTCCCACGCACATGCATTTCTCATGTTACACACGTCTACAGACAGTTCAGGCACACACACACAATGGCAATCTCTCTTAAAGGAGCCGCACCCCATTTTCACTCGTTACAGACACTAGTCAGATTTTATTTTAGAGAGCGGGCATGAGGTTGACTGACTGTTAACACAAAAAGTGTGTGCTTGTACGGGCGTGACATGGAGCCGATCCGCGAATCACAGCACATTATGACACATGACCTCTCTGAGTCACTTGAGGGCGGGCCTTCCAGACGAACTAGGAAATATGACAGTCGTTTTTATGTTAGCCGAGTAGCTGTATATAATCAAAGTAAGATTTATGAAAAAATAACCTGATTTCCTTCAAGTGAAACATGAGCACACATTGCTTTGCATCTTATAAACACAACTAAGCCTTAAAATTACATTCTGAACCACTCCTTTAAGGCAACAGAAATGGCAAAGCCATGTAATACTCATGGTGGAAAATGATGAAAAGTACTGCATATACAGTATGATATCTAAAGCTCATGCATGCATCAGGAAACTAACCAGGCTTTAAATAATAACAAAATGCAAAAACAGGATGAAAATCAAAAAATAAGAACCTAGAAAAATGATTGTATGTGATGTACGTGTTTTGTAATTTAGGTTAAGTCTAGATGCCACTGCAGTGTTTCCCAGACATAGACTTTACTTGGGCGGGCCGCCCAGGTATATTAATGGCCACCCCAGTTTATTTAGTGACACACTTTTTTTTTTTTTTTAACTATTATTATTATCATCCTTTTACACTTTTTTGTATCCGCCCAATATAAACAAGCAAGAGAGATATTAAATAATTAATTCTGTTATCTAAACGACTCAGAAAAACTTTATTAAATATTCGGAGTGGACGAAATTACATCCAAATTGGCTGCAGAATATTTGTACACCATTAGAAATGGTTAATCAACTCATTTATCTTATTAATTATCTATCTTTTATTCTTGTAATTATTATAATTTTTAGAGATAGTCTGTTTTTATTCCTTTTTTTCTGTCATTTATTTCTCATTTGCTGTAAATTTTATTAATTTAATTATGTCAATATCTAAAATGCTTTGGAAATACTGTACAAAATGTCATGCCAATAGAGAAGCAGATTTACCTGTCAGTGGGTGCACATAGCTCCTGAATAGCACAAAAGAGAAATACTGGACTTTTTTTTCCAGCTTTAACCCATTTAAAAGAAAAAGTTTAACACACATAATAATAAAAATAGTGTTTAAAATCAAATTAAGTTTTGTTTGTCGCATATAGTTAACTATTTATGTGCTGTGGGTAAAAGGTGTGTTTCAATCCGGCGACCACCGCAAGTATATTTCAAACCTGTGGGAAGCACTGCACTGACACCAATGCAATTTCATTTTATTCATTATTTTAAATGCATATGTTTTGTTATGGCTACGTCTGTCTAGTATCCACAGCACTCTGACATGCTTGACTCACAAAAAAAGGAGCTAAAGACAAGAAATTCAATAAATGAGGGCACATTGCATATCATTCTCTGATTTGTCAAGCCCCTCTTATATGGTCTCCAAGGGTCGCGTATCATTTGTTGAAGTACATACGGTGTGGACGAAGATGGTTTTTCTGAAACGCAATAAAAACGTCTGGACAAGGAAAAACAAAAACGTACTAGTGTAAACAACACCTTGAAAATGTGAGAATTAGTAAGCAAGAACTCTCAGGCCCCAAATTACACTAATATGTTTAGTTTTAAAACGCACAAGTTGTGCTACGGTTACGCCTTCTAAACCGTCCACTCTAAATCGGGAGTTCACAAGCCCTGAAAACTGAGCTTTTTGAAAACGTTTTTCGTTTTAAAACGCTGCTGCTCCGTGTCAGTGTGGATGAGGGAAAACGGAGACATCTGAAAACAGAGGTATGGCAGCAGACATTCGCCTATCTGATTGGGGCTTTTTTCTCAATATTAAGTGCACAAAGTTCAGTCTTGCACCCTTTCCTTAAGTTCAGACTTTGCAAGTTTGATATGTGTAACAAACCCCCGACAACTAGTCGGCTAAATCTTCAAAGGGGTGTCCTTTATAAAGTCATTGGCAACACCCTGGCTATGTTGTTTCACTATCTTAACAACAAAATTAAAAGGAACTGCCTATTTTCATTTTGATATTAACAACAGAGACCAAAAATGTTGAGGAGTCCTGTAGCTACATATTTATATGACCGTCATCTTTACTGTATGCTGCCTCCTTTTATTTTCATCGAAAAATACGAAACACCATGTCTCTTTTGCTGAAAATCAGTTTTATTAATCAATACTGGCCATTATAAAAGTATAACGTAAAATAAGTTTATATAATATAGGAAATAAAAGGCAAACAATCGGTCAAATGTGCAGAATCTGTGTACGTGGTTACATTAATATACTAACTTATCTCTGCGCTAAGCCAAAACATGTTACCTGAGAACAAGTAATAGATTCAAAAGGCCAAAGAGTCGTTAGATAGACACAAGATGAATTAAAGATCACGTTTAACAACTATAGTGACATTATATCCAGCGGTATATCCTTGATGAACTGTCCGACGTGCGCTGCTCTCACCTGGGGAGGTGTGCTCAATGCACCCGCTGACTGCCTGGAGCTCAGAGGTGTGCATTTGCTGCAGCACATGCCAGGGTGTGTGTGGTCACGTGATGTGCATTTTCAGTGGCGAAGTGTGGAAGGAGATCTGTACAGAAACGCTAGGTGAAACTCCAGCGTGGAAGTGGATCGTTTTCATCTAAAACGCAGTTATAAAACTAAAATGTATTAGTGTACAGTAAATGGGGCCTAAGCAAACGCTGAATAAATGCATGTTCTTTTTTGATCAACAACCCAAAAAAAACAAAAAAAAGGAGTGAAAACACATCCTAAATTAAGTTAGATTTCTCTGAACACAAGATTACATGCTATTTGCACGGAAACGCATCTTCTTTTAGGAATGCAGGAAATAAAGACAAAAATCCTGCGTAAGAACCATTCTCATGAAGCAGCCTAATTTATTCCAAAGATTTTACATTATTGAATACAATATTAATTGTGTGTGTGTGTGGGAGGGGGGACAAAAAATGAAATCAAATCACAAAAACAACTTGACATTACACTTTCACCTACCACAGAATCAGTCCAAATCTACAGACGCTTTGTAAAACTGCCCTAGTTCCATAGTGGAACCAACTTGTGCTCATCTTGCTCAATTTTAATCTTTAATTAAATATCTAAATCCCATTCCCAGCATGCACCCGCTTTAAAGTCAACATTAACAGGCATTTACTTTTGAAGTTGCTGAAATTGAGGTGACATGAGTAGCTTCTGAGGAATCGTTCACTAGAACAGTATTGCGCAACAAGCAAGATCATCAAATGCAAACTATGCAATAAAAAGATGCAATGGTTACACCTACAGTACATTAGCCTTGAATAGAAATGCTTATGAAAGGTTTGGACATTGATGAGTGAAGACTTGTGTTAAAAAGAGTGAGATGTCCTTTTCAAAGTTCATTTATCAGTACTGTATCTCTAATTTAAGACACCAGTTAAGACAGAAGCCTTTATATTAAACAGTTAGCGATATGTATTTTGACAATAAACTATGTACACTGGGGAGACTAAACAGGTTTCGGAGTATTCTGGCATCGATATCCAAATCCTGCAGCCAAGAACATGTGTAATGTCACCTCACAGACTGCTGGTGTGAACAAACCGTAAAAAGAACCACCCTCATTGTTACAACACCTACGAAACAATAAAACCAAACACTGACATCACAAGCTATAACAACATTAAAAGGTTTACGAAAACACAGGTAAGCCTAGACAATTTACAAGGTGTCTCCTCTTGACAACGTGCTGTTTGGACATAAATGTGTGCAGGTATACAGCGGTCAACATTTGAAGTGAATCAAAATAAGTTTTAAAATTGTCCTAAGACAAGAATGAATATATATATATATATATATATATATATATATATATATATACATATATACATATATATATATATATATATATATATATATACATATATATATATATATGTATATATATATATGTATATATATATATGTATATATATATATGTATATATATATATGTATATATATATATGTATATATATATATATATATATATATATATATATATATATATATGTATATATATATATGTATATATACATATATGTATATATACATATATGTATATATACATATATATATATACATATACATATATACATATATATATATATATACATATATACATATATATATATACATATATATATATACATATATATATATACATATATACATATACATATATACATATATATATATATACATATATATATATATACATATATATATATATATATATATATATATATATATATATATATATATATATATATATATATATATATATATATTCATTCTTGTCTTAGGACAATTTTAAAACTTATTTTGATTCACTTCAAATGTTGACCGCTGTATACCTGCACACATTTATGTCCAAACAGCACGTTGTCAAGAGGAGACACCTTGTAAATTGAAACGTAAGAAACACAGAGACATTTCCAAAAGTACCATTGTTTTAGCTTCCGCAGAAAAAAGGGATACAGTATTGGAATGACATCAGGGTCAGTACAATAGCAAAACTGTAATTTTTTGGAAAAACTAACTAAGTTTTGCATGAATAAGGGATGGCCGGAGCAATCTGATGAGGTATTTATTCTGCTTATACAATGAGGCAGTACTATTATCTCATAAAACAACCTGAATAGGATAAACTTGGGCTGGGTGATTTAAGGGTTTTGGGGATATATCGATATGATTGCCCAATGCGATGCGGTATCATACAATAACGATCATATCGATATGGGTTGAGGCCACATGTGGCCATTTTGCACGAAACAGACCACTCCAAGGTAGCATGCGAGCTCCACTTGGACAAATGTGCGCATGCGCAAATAAATGATTCACTCCTTGAGTCACACAAAAGATTTGTTCAAAATTAACGAATCGTTCAAGAATGACCCATCACTGAAGCGACATGGAGAAACATGCAGTGCCAGTGTTGTATTGAATCTGACTCCCCGAACAAATCTGACTCTCCTCGCGTGCACGCACATCACACAGTGCCTGCAGCAGTCACAGCGGTTTATCTTGAACCTTTTTATCGATCATTTATTTCTTCCGCAATTGACAGCACGAACGAACATCGAAACCTTGTCAAATTGACAAGCAGCACCTGAATGTGCTCAAAAGAATTAAAAGCGCCAAAGTGGGATGAATTTATACCGCATTTTGAAAGTGAAAGCACCTCATATTCACTGATTATCTCTGCGTTCTGGTCTGTTATAAAGACTGTTTACATGCTTATTTATATGCTTAACCAGCATTTCATCACTGTACTCTGAAACAATTTCGTTACTTCTCATTTCTATAGTCTATTCGTTTTCGTATTCAAATCTCCTTATTTAATATTTAGTAAAACAGGTTTAGTCAAAACAAAAGAAAAAGTGTAGGATTTTTACATGGAGTGAAAGACTTATCTTTAGATATCTTCGATATGTGCACTGTTTAATAATTGTGCACAATACATACTTGTAAATGTGTAACTAAAAAAACATATAGAGCTGATTTAACTGTTGTTTATAAATTATACAAATATGGTATACAGGATTACTTATAACAACACTGTAATTGTGACATAAAATACTGTGTGTTTCATATTTACATTCAACGTGGTTCTTTTCTATCATACATTATTTTTTGTTGTGTTACTATTTAAGTGTGTTCCTTTTTTACTCTGAAAATGTAGCTGTTTTCTATGTTCTGTTTATTTGCACAACAGCACAATAGTACTGTGTATAGTGTTAAGCAGGAAAAAAAACCTGTACTCTATTTATTTATTTATCAAAGATTTTGTTTATAATTTGAAATGTTGTGCAATGTCGTTTAAGCAAGAGAAAAACCTGTACTGTATTTTATTTATCAAAGATTTTGTGCAGCTGTTTTTTTGTGCAGGGAGGGAAACTGGTGTTTGAATTATATTTTGCTCAAAAAATGTTTAATAAAGTTTTAATAAAGGCTTTACCTCTCAAGTAACCACTTATGGGAAAATACCGGATATATATCACATACCGTCATTCCTCCTTAAAATACCGGGATTTGATATTTTGCCCATATCGCCCAGCCCTCGGTCAAACTGGAGAAAAAATAATGACACTTATGTCATTTGATTTCAAAGTTACGATGAAACAATGACCATTGTGCCAAACATTCAAATGTAATGGGAGAGAGAAAAAAATGTTAAATAGAATAATAGGTTATTTACTAGATTTAGATGTGCACAGCACTTATAAATAGGGACAGTTGAAAGCAGATCTGCAGCTGCAGTTTAAGCAAACTAATGACATTTTTAACCTACAGAGGTGGAATAAAAGCATTTACGCAGCAATTATAAATGGTACACTTCAATACTAGGTTCTGAAGTGGGCTATAGCTGGCATATTTAGTCAGACTTTTGAGTCATTATGTGGTCCTACAGAATTGTGATCAGGAAGAGAGCATGTAAACACAACACATGTTCACTGCCTCACATAAGTCTTGTCGTCGATCCCAGTTGTAAGAGCAACAAATAATAACTTGACTTCTAGTCGAAAAAAGGGGCAGAGGGTCAGATTTTCTGATGAATCATCTGTTGAACTGCATCCCAATCATCACAAATACTGCAGAAGACCTATTGGAACCCGCCTGGACCCAAGATTCTCATAGAAATCAGTCAAGTTTGGTAAGGGAAAAACATGGTTTGGGGTTACATTCAGTAAGGGGACGTGAGAGATTTGCAAAGTGGATGGCAACATCAACAGCCTGAGGTATCAAGACATTTGTGCTGCCCATTACATTACAAACCACAGGAGAGGGGAAATTCTTCAGCAGGATAGCGCTCCTTCTCATACTTCAACCTCCATATTAGAGTTCCTGAAGCAAAGAAGGTCAAGGTACTCCAAAAGATGATTCCAAAGAATCTTGATGAACTCTGGGAGTCCTGCAAGAACGCTTTCTTTGCCATTCCTGATGACTATTAATAAGTTATTTGAGTCATTGCAGAGATGACTTTATATTCTATTCTGTACATTATTTCTGTTAAGTGACACTGTCCTAATGAAATAATTAAATATCAAGGCATGATCATGTTTTATTTTGGTAAAATAAGCGTAATCTAGAGGCCTTTGCCTTTCATATAAGCCACTTCTGAAACCAAATTATCAACTAGAAGTCAAGATATTATTTGTTGTTCCTAAAACTTGGATAGGCGACTAGCCTTTTGTCAGGTAGTGTAAAGCAGTTTCATATTTAGTGGCACAAAAATGTAAAGGTGACGTTCCTACAATAAATAGACCAGCAAGCAGTCAATAAATAATTGTTAAGTGTCTATGTTGTGACTGTGAACTTCACAAGCTAGTGTAAGGTTAATTCTCATGAAAAACAACATGTTTTCAAGCAGGTTTGGGCTCACAACAGATTTGCTTCCAAAAGAATGTGATCCTTGAAATGTCAAATATGCGAATTTCCATTGGATTAAAAGATTCTTATTTCAAAGACCAACATAACTATGACATTATTATCTATTAAGTCGTATGAACTTTGAAGTTAGATAATAATAATAAGAGTGTCTTCCTAACTGGGAACAGCATCAAGGTAGGCGCCCAGATTTCTCCTTAAAAATATGAAAGCTCTTCTGTAAAAATTAAGCCAGAAATAATCAAAATGCATCACTGAAACAAGCATTCAAGTTGTTTATTACTGCTTACGATGGGAACTACTTCTTGTAATTATCTGACTATGAGGAGAAATGTTCAGAGTGGATCAAAGAGAGAAGTAAATTTCACATAATGACAAAGAAAAATATTAAGACATTCATAAACTGCATGTAGGATAAACAAAATGATGCTACAATGTTATAAAAAAACCTCAACAGCACATTTTGTAAGTGACAGCAGAACACAAACGCAACATCAAGGACATGGCAACATTGGTTGAACTGCTTCAGTTCATAACCAAATTAACCAACCCACCAATAGAGCTGTGTGTCAAGGCCTAAACAGACTAGCTGAAGCTAATGTCCTTGTCAGTCTTCTGCTAAACTTAGAACTTCACATACTATTGACATTTTAAAAATAATAGCTTTCTTCAATGAGGGGATTTTGCCACAATGGCTTTTGTTTATAAAAGAACGTGACAAATACAAGAATCCCAGAAATTATGAGGAATGTAGCCAATGATATGACGATTTAAAAGCTTGGGAAGTCATTCTTATTTTGTGAGTCTTATGCATCAGATGTTCAGCTGATTGACATGGGCGTGCCGTATAAAGGTGAAACTAGCATTAGTCTCTTTAGTGATAGAAATGTAATGATATTCTAAATGAAATTAACCTCGAAAGCCGGTAAATATCAAATATGTAAATGTAAAATGATTTAATTTTAAATGTCTATCAAAGACCAATGTTTTATTCACAGAAAACACCAGCATAGCTTTGTTTACGACATTACTATCAACATGTCCACGTCTTACTGAACTTTGAAGTGATATAATAACACAGGTGTCTTCAGACTAACGCTAATAACTTCCTGACTGGAAGCAGCGTCAAAGGTAGGCTGTCAGTGTTGCCAGATTTCTCCACATGCTAGCTATTCTGACAAAATAAGTAAAAAAAATAATAATAACGAATTGCTTCACCAAAAGAAACCAAAACATATCGACCCAGATATTCATTATTACAATATTTACAATACCAACTCTATCCTGCAAGCGTCTGAACATGAGAAAAGATTAGCAATTGCCTTTGACAGCTCGCTCACAGCGGTCATTCAAAGTGAGAAATCATCTCACAATGTTGACAGAGACATATCATGACATGCACACACATCACACGTAGGATAAACACGCATTTAGCTATAATATTATATAAATAAGCAAATAGTGAGCAAATTTGATTAGCGACATTTTACAAGCCGACATGGCAACACCGGTTGAACCGCTTCACACTAACCGAATTAACCAGCCCACCAGCAGAGCCTGTATGTCAAGGCCTAAATCAAGCTAGCTCAAGCTAACACACTTGTCAGTCTATACAACAAACCACAAAGCGAACACCTTATCGTATCACATAACGTGCCATTTTAGCTGAGTTTGATGAATAAACCGATTGACAAACACACCGCTGCGCCATAATATTATTATGATGATTACTCCAAGCACCGAGGCCTGTCAGAAACGCCATCTCGCCGCCTCCTTCAGCCCCCAACCACTATAAAACACACCCGCAGACCCTCCCTCTTCGACCAGGGCGTTTTATCCGCAAGTCCTCGTCCGTGTGGGGCTTTCTGGACTCACCTCGGAACCTGAGCTCGTGCTGCGGTTCCAGCAGCAGGACCTGCTCTGGCCTGGCCATCTCCCACTGCAAACGCTCGGACTGACCGCTCGGACTGACGGGGGCGACGGGCTTTGACGGCGGAGGCTGTAGTCGATGAGGACTTCTGTTACATTTATCGAAATAAAAAACTCCACGCGGCAGTGGAAATAGCTCAGTGTTACCCGATCCGCCAGCGACTGTTGTGATGCAGCAGGAAGGGACTGTTGGAGAGAGAGGGAGGCTGGCCGTGACGTCACTCCCTGCCCCTGCAGTATGCACTCAGTAGTGGCGACTGATGTGAAGGGTGGAGGAGCTGATCTTAATGGGTCATCTGTGCATCTTCAACACTGTAAAATATAATGTAAATACGCAAATCTAATAAACTTTACAGGTAATTTAACTATGCATCAATTAATCTGACTAATTAAAATTTGTATAACTCAAAATTAAGTTAACTAAAATACTTAAAGACTGATTGTGTTCAAATAACATCACCTATATACTATATAACTACAGGTTAACTATGTTTACATATTACTTAATTATATAATAACTCAGTGGTTAGCACTGTCGCCTCACAGCAAAAAAGGTCACTGGTTCGAGTCCAAGCAGGGCCAGTTGTCATTTCCCTGTGGAGCTTGTGTCCAAAGACATGCGCTATAGGGTAAACTAAACTGGCCGTAGTGTATGAGTGTGTGTGAATGCTGGAAGGGCATCCGCTGCGTAAAACATATGCTGGAATAGTTGGCGGTTCATTCTGCTGTGGCAACCTCTAAAATGGAAACTAAGCCGAAAGAAAATGAATGAATGAGTATTTTAAATTATTAGTAACTAATAAAGTTATGATTACTAATAAGCTTAACTTTTCTGATTTGATTGTAAAGCTGCTTTGAAACAATAATTATGACGAAAAAATTATATTTAAAAAAGGTAACTAAAATAGACTGAATAATTATGTTAATGTAACATTTAAAAAATGCTGTCATGACTTTTTCATCACCTTTGTACACTGCATGTTATGGTAACTTTGCAACATGTGTATTATTTGTACCAACATGCGATGACCTCTATAGAAAGTTGTACTATTTTGCATGTTTAATAATTGAAAATGGCTATGTTTAAAACAACTTTCATTCATTCATTCATTTTCCCTCGGGTTAGTCCCTTTATTCATTATGGGTCGCCACAGAGGAATGAACCACCAACTTATCCAGCATGTTTTACAAAGCAGATGCCCTTCAAGCTGCACTACGGCCAATTTAGTTGATTCAATTCACTCATAGTGCATGTCTTTGGACTGGGAGGGAAACCGGAGCACCCGGAGGAAACTCACGCCAACACAAGGGGAAATTGCAAACTCTACACAGAAATGCCAACTGGCCCAGCTAGGACTCGAACCAGTGGCCTTCTTGCTGTGAGACGACAGTGCTAACCACTGAACCACCGTGTCGCCTAAACATAATTATACAAAAGTTTTATTACTGTTTTGTACACACATCTTACTAAAACACCTTTATTTCTCTATACTGTAGGTCTCAATGAACAAATGCATAATTCACACAAATATATTTGAGATATTTTTGATACACCAGAATATATTTTAGAAACATGCGCCATCATTGTATTTCATTATTTTTTTTACTACTGAAAATGTTAAAAATGTAGCTAAAACTATGAAATAAATGAAAGATTTTAATTGTTGTATGAAGATACACACTCCACCACTTTATTAGGTACACCTGTACAACTGCTCATTACTGCATAATTTCTAATCAGCCAATCACATGGCAGCAACTCAATGCATTTAAGCTGCGGTCACACTGGGCTTTTCCTCCCATAGACTGCCATTCATACGCACGCGAATGCGTCAGACCGGAAACGCAGGGTCATGCGTCAAGTTTCGCAGGTTGCTGCGGTGCAAAGTTCAAGGTTGGTGAATTCTGACCTGCGAAATCGCATCACTTGACTGCGTGAGACCAATCGAGGATCAAAACAGGACCTCTCTGGACAGAAATTTAAAACAGGGAGAAAATCGCTCGCTATTTTAATGTCTAAACATCTTGTTTAATCCCGCCCCTTTTCGCAGCGCCGCACGACAACATTTCGCACACACAAAGCCCAGTGTGACCGCAGCTTTAGGCATGCAGACATGGTCAAGACGATCTGCTGCAGTTCAAACTGTGCCTCAGAATGGGGAAGAAAGGTGATGAACCATCTCTAGGGTTTACAGAGAATGGGCCAAAAAAGAGAAAATATCCAGTGCCAAATGCCAGAGGTCAGAGGAGAATGGCCAGACTGGTTCAAGCTGAAAGAAAGGCAGCAGTAACTTAAATAACCACTCGTTACAACTGAGGTATGCAGAAGAGCATCTCTGAACGCACAACATGTCCAACCTTAAGGTGAATGGGCTACAGCAGCAGAAGACCACACCGAGTGCCCCTCCTGTCAGCTAAGAAGGAAGACAAGGCTACAATTCTCACAGGTTCACCACAATTGTACAATAGAAGATTGGAAAAACGTTGCCTGGTCTGATGAGTCTCGATTTCTGTTGCAACATTCAGATGGTAAGGTCAGAATTTGACATCAACAACATGAAAGCTTGGATCCATCCTGCCTTGTATCAACGCTTCAGGCTGGTGGTGGTGGTGTAATGGTGTGGGGATATTTTCTAGGCACACTTTGGGTCCATTAGTACCTGAGTATTGTTGCTGACCATGTCCATCCCTTTATGACCACAGTGTACCCATCTCCTGATGGCTACTTCCAGCAGGATAACACATGTCATAAAGTGCAAATAATCTCAGACTGGTTTCTTAAACATGACAATGAGTTCACTGTACTCAAATGGCCTCCACAGTCACCAGATCTTAAGATCTCAGATCCCCAGTACTAGTAAGGTGCACCTAATAAAGTGGCCGGTGAGTGTATGGATGTGTGGTTATGCATGCATTTTAAATATACACCACAATATGTTTTAAAAAAGACAGAAATAAAGTTTAAAAAGTAACCAAAATGCTTACATTTATCAAAAATGATCAAGTTATTCATATACTAGTGAAATATAGCCTTACTTTTTATGTAGATATGAGAATTGTTTTTTTGTTTTTTTAGATTCTAATAAATATAATGGGTCATCAAATTGTAAAGGTTGCATAAAGATATTGCACTCTTAAAAACAAAGGATCTCTATTGCCATTCAAGAACATATATCATCTTTCTATTTCAAGGTTCTCTGCTATTTAAAGGTTTATATAGGAAACAAAATTTGTTCTTTAATAGCATTTAAACTGCTATCTTTGATTATATTATTTTATTAAGTTTGTTCCTCAAAAGCAGTGCAGAAGGAATCTAAGAATTAACATGAATTAGTTTTTTCCTCAGCCAAGTTTCTAGATCGCATTGTTACTTGCAGAATTAGCAGAGTTAATTTATGCTCGGACTGGCAGTTCTTAAAGGGCCGCTCGTTTTACTTTCCTCAGCACAATTAAAAGATCACCACGGACCCCCTGCCAAAGGAGACACATACCACAAGTGTCATATTTATATATATAGCCCAGCAGCCAGCGCAGAACAGATCCACAATCCCTCTGAACTAAAGGCAGACATTTGCACTTCTCTTAGACTGAATAATACAATAAAATCAGAGCATTTTGAATTTCATATCATTTTATTATTAATAAAGAGCTGAACAATTCCCTTTTGCACATTCACAAATGAACAAAAAACATGTTAATTCCAAGCCTTCTCTGCAAGACAAAATAATAAAGAGACACATAGATAAATGACAAAAGAAAACATAGGTTAATTTACGTCTGTGTATGCTGAATTCCATTGGCAAGCTGTGGTAAAGTATATAACAATTGCCTGACTACATGTCTGTTTATTTACACAGTTCATCCAATGTGTGGTAGTATCTACAAGGATGTCATTCACAACTTTCTTAGGGCCAGCCCAAGACTGTTGGCACTGCTTTTCAACTGAAACGACCAAACTACACCAGACAGCACAATAAAGAATCCCATTCAAGTGTGGCATGTAGTTCCATTCAAAGGCATTAATGCAAAGCCTGTGTTCCCCAATAAGCAACTGGATAAGTGAATCACAGGATTTGCACAAGGCAAAAAAACTGCTATTTTTAACATTTTGATGCATCGTAAAGGCCCTTCAGTGAGATTAATAAATGAGTGATGTTTCCTTTCAGGGAAAAAGATAGGAAAACACTGGAAAAAATTACTGGAAAATTTACAGTAACTTACTGTACGACTGTAAATTTACAAGCACTCTGTAAATTAATAATTACAATTTACAGTGAAATGTACAGTAAAGTACTGGCAATTTTGGTTGCAAGATTGAAAATTTACAAGCGCACTGTAAATTAGTAATTACAATTTTCTGTACAATTTACAGTAAAATACCGACAATTTTGGCTGCAAGACTGTAAATTTACAAGCACGCTGTAAATTAGTAAGTACAACTTACTGTAAAATTAACAGTAACTTAATGACAATTTTGTTTGCCAGTAAGACTAAATTTACAAACGTACTAAATTAATAATTACATCTTACTGTAAAATGAACAGTAACTTGACAATTTTGGTTGCAAGGCTGTACATTTAAAAGTGCACTGTAAATTAGTAATTACAACTTACTGTAAAATTTACAGTAACTTACTGGCAATTTTGGTTGCAAGGAAGACTGTTAATTTACAAGCGCACTGTAAATTAGCGTAATCACAATTTACTGTCAAATTTACAGTAAATTACCGGCAATTTTGGTTGCAAGACTGTAAATTTACAAGCACGCTGTAAATTAGTAATTACAACTTACTGTAAAATTAACAGTAACTTTTAATAACAATTTAGGTTGCCAGGAAGACTATAAATTTACAAGAGCACTGTAAATTAATAATCACAATTTACTGTAAAATTTACAGTAAATTACTGGCAACTTTGGTTGGCAGGAAGACAATACATTTACCAGCGCACCATAAATTAGTAATTACAATTTACTGTAAAATTTACAGTAAATTACTGGCAATTTTGGCTGCAAGCCTGTAAATTTACAAGCGCACTGTAAACTATTACAATTTACTGTAAAATTTACAGTAAATTACTGGCAGTTTTAACTGCAAGACTGTAAATTAGTAATTGCAATTTACTGTAAACAGTAACTTACTGACAATTTTGGTTGCCAGTAAAACTGTAAATTTACAAGTGCGCTGTAAATTAATAATTATAATTTACTGTAAAGTTACAGTATCTTACTGGCAAGTTTGGTTGCCAGGAAGACAGAATTTACAAGTGCACTGTAAATTAATATTTTTAATTCCCAGGAAGACAGTAAATTTACAAGCACACTGTAAACGAATAATTAAATTTGTAATGTAAAAAAACAGCATGATTGTTATTTATTATTTTGTGTGCTTGTAAATTTTAAAGACGTACTCGCAATCAATTATTACAGTAAGTTACTGCACATTTTACAGTATTCTTTAAAGTGTACTTTTAAAAAATACTTTCTATAAATACTCCAAGTAATCCTTTTTTTTGTCTTCTAGAAGAAAATATTGTTGAGCTAAAATTCAGAGATTAACTACAATTACTGTAATAAGGCTATAAATCTCTCTGCTTTTATTACTGACAGCACATATTTTGGAGGGGAAAGTATAATTATTGCACTTGTGAGTTCCTGAAAACATGGCGTGCACTGGCAGCTCCGCAAATGTTATCACAGTACAAAGGACGGGAAATTAAATGCCCAAAATATCCATTTTGAACACACATATAACGTGCCTACTGCATGTGTAATAATATCCACGATAGACTTTTAAAGTACCAAAACATATGAGGAACTACAGAAGCGACATACTAGCAGAATATGCTGTCGTGTGTTACACTGACATGTGCGTTTAGATAAAACACAATTTAAGCACATTTTATTCTTGTTATTGTGGGTACGCAATTGACAAATCAAACATTTTATATTATTCACATATAAGTCAAAATTGTAACAGACAATGTTCAATTTTTGGTTATGAATCTATATTCTACATGGTTTAGAGTAACCATTGTGTTAATGCACTTCAACAAACAGTGTGGAGCATTTTTTAAATGCAAGTTTCTAAGATTGTCAATAATAAGATGAGCAATGAACAATTCTTAAAGGGACAGTTCACACCAAAAATTTAAAATCTGTCATCATTTACTAATTCTTCACTTGTTTCAAACCTTTATGAGTTTCTTTCTTTTGTTAAACACAAAAGGAGATATTTTGAAGAAAGCTTGAAACCTGTAACCATTGACTTCTACAGTAGTTGTTATTCATATGCAAGTCAACAGGTTACAGGTTTTCAGTTTTATTTAAAATTTTGTCTTTTGTGTTCAACAGAATCAAACACTTTTAAAAAGCTTGGAAAGACTTGAGTTGAGTGACAGTAAATATGGTGTACATTTTCAATTTTGTGTCAACTATCCTTAAAGTTGTTTTTTAAGCTGTTTTAGGCTCTAATGAGAACATTGAGGCTGAAAAATTGAGCGTCAGCAAAATATTTGGTATCACCTTACAACTTTAAAGAGTTTAGATGTCTTGCTGTTTGAAACAAGACTAGTTTCCAGATAGGATCCTTTTTTTTAATCCCTGTCCAGATAGTAAAAGCAAGGCCAATGTGCAGGCCAAATGTTATTCAGAGAAAGAATGAGAAAAGATGAAAAATGTTTATGAGACAATTTGGCAAGACCTCACTAAATCCTTCAATCCATTAAAAAATGTAATAAAAGGAACAGAAAGAGACCGACTGCCAACTAACACAATTGGTTAAAATGCTATTTCACACGGATGTAATGGACACAAAGAGTGCTGGAGAAAAGCCTAAAATGCACTAGAATTCAGGCATTTGGCTCATACCAACATCAGAGTTACTATACAAAAAAACAGTTGGAGAAGCACATCTAATATTATGAAACTGCTACTTTTGTAAGTCATTGCCCAATTATGTACTGCAATAACCAATAATGGACATGCAACTGCACACATAAAAGTCTATTTGACCTGTTTGTTAGTCTAGAAAAAGGTTGAATTTTTTGTTAAGGATCTGGCAACCAAAAAATGGCTAATAAGAATGCGTTACTATTGTTATATCAGTATGTGAACTGATTAAATCCACAATGCTGAACTCACACATCATTATTGACCTATTGATCTACATGATCTGCATTAAACTCCTACTATTTCACCAAAAAAATAAGCTTTATAGAGCTACTAGAGATTATATTTGGAAGATTTGGCACTTTTTAAATATAACTGCATCTCAAAAAAGGGGGTGCTGACCAAGGCTCAGACTTCTCTAACTAACACATATTATTATCCACGAAATAAGTCCCAGAGTTATCTTTAGCTGTATGTGTAGAACTACCTCATCATTTTATTTTTCATATACAAAATATAGATGAAAGCACACACAGCCTTGTGTCCGGTGATGTGCAACACAAATAGAAACAAACTGGAGCAAATCTCATCGAAACATGTTCATGCCACATATTATTTAAAGCAATATTTTATGCAATTAAGCACAATTATACAGCTGTACTGTTCTTTATTTCTCTTAATAATTATTATAATTTGTCACTGTTTCATACTAAATGTTATTAATTACAAACATATTAGTCCTAATAAGAGACTTCACCTTTACATTAAGCAAAAAATATAATTATTATTTAGATTTGAGTATAGTATGACCCGAATATGTTTATGAGATTTATTTTCATCATATAAAGACGTGCAAAAATAGTAAGACAAGAAAGCTGTGTTGCTTGCATCTGGAGTGCTGAAACCCTTAAAATCTACACTCATATAGCCAAACTTCAAAGAGTAGGACAGTATCTGATCTGTTAAGCGACTGGTTTTGTTGCTGTTTGATTCTGGGTTGAGATCTAGAACAGAAATGGATCTGAATAAGGTAGAGCAAGTGTACATTTTTATCTTTCTCAAAGAAAGTGATCATTGCATTGGGATTCAGACTGTAAAATCTCATTCTATTGTTAACTGCACTTTGTATTTGGCTCCAAAAGGAAGTGTCGTTAAGAAACTTCCCCTATGACATCACATTCTTCATTTGCTATTCTTCTTGGTTACTAAGAGAAATAAGGGTGAAAGGCTGGAGAGGATCTGGCATTTTTTTTTATGAAGGCGTCAGCAGCAAGTGCGTTCCCTGGTCGATACTGATGGTTGGCGACGGAGTTTAAAACCCTTGACTGCAGACCCGCCCTCCGCATCTAAAACTGGGATCCTTTCACCTGTAAAAATGACAAAAATTGAGAAATGACAATGACAACATTATGTATAAGAGTTGATTTGTTTGTTTTAGAAGTCACAAAAACCATGTCATGCAACCACAAGATATGGAGCCAGGTCAGTCTAAAATATAATACAATCACTAAATATAATTCTTAACACAATTCAAATTTACAAAATCCAAATTGAGTTCACAAAACAGGATTCCTAAATACACAAATCCAATTCGTAAATTTAATACATGATTCATAAACACAAAATCCAATTCATAAATTCCAAACGGGATTCATAAATACAAAAATCCAATTCATAAACTCAAAACATATTCCATAATTACACAAATCCAATTTGTAAATTTCAAACAAGATCCATAAATACACAAATCCAATTCGCCAATTCAAAACAGGATTCTTAAATACCCAAATCCAATTTGCAAATTCAAAACACTATTCATAAATACACAAATCTAATTCGAAAATTCAAAACACGATTCGTAAATACATAAATCCAATTCGCAAATTCAAAACAGGATTCTTAAATACCCAAATCCAATTCGTAAATTCAAAACACGATTTATAATTACACAAATCCAATTCACAAATTTAAAACACGATTCATAAACACAAAATTCTATTTGTAAATTCAAAACAGGATTTATAATTACACAAATCCAATTCACAAATTTAAAACACGATTCATAAACACAAAATTCTATTTGTAAATTCAAAACAGGATTTATAAACACACAAATTCAATTCTTAAACTAAACATTATCCATAAATACACAAATCCAAAACAGGATTCATAAATACACAAATCCAATTTGTAATTCAAAGCACGATTCATAAATACACATATCCAAAACAGGATTCATAAATACACAAATCCAATTCGTAAATTCAAAACAAAATTCATAAACCCAAAATAAATTCGTAAATCCAAAACAGGATTCGGAAATACAAAAATCTAATTCGTAAATTCAAAACAATATTCATAAACACAAAACTCAATTCGTAAATTCAAAACAGGATTTGTAAACATACAAATCCAATTCGTAAACTCAAAACCTGATACATAAATACACAAATTCAAAACAAAATTCATGAATACACAAATTGAATTTGTAATTTAAAACACGATGTATAAAGACACAATTCCAATTCGTAAATTCAAAACATGATTCATAAACAAAATTCAATTTGTAAATTCAAAACACACAAAATTCAAAACACACATAAGTACACAAATCCAATTCATCTGGCAAAAATATTTATGATTTTAACTTTATGAATGCATGTATGGATTTTATTTTGTAAATGCATTATTTTTGAGACTGATCTGACTCCATACAAGACAGCTTGTTCCTCAATGGGGAAACTGCCAAGCTCAATGGTAAAAGATCTGTATCCACTGTAACCCATCCACCGCCCTGGGTCCAAGTGGCAAGAACAAGTATCCAGCGAAGCTCTATTCTCACCACCATCCGGATCAATTATAGATCATGCATTCATTATCATTGTAATAATAGATGGGAGTTGCAATAAACCTGCTTGATTAAGAAGTTCACTCAAGGAAAGATAGAAACAATTAAAAAAAAATCACAGTGATATGAATGAACGGTTCTTGTTAATGGGACAGTTCACGTAAAGTCGAGAATCTGCTGGTGATTTATTCATCCTTTCTTTCTTCAGCACAACATTCATGTAATGCGATTGCAATGTTAACACCATTTTGAGAGTCAGATTAGATTTACTGGCAAAACAATGTTAATACCCTCATACCTATATAATACAATAAATACCTAAACACACCATGTCAGTTCATGAGTGAATTTGAGACATGGGTATTATTGTTTCTTATTTTTTCTAGTACATGTTTTATTGCTCTAATTGACTTATAAAGAAAAAAAATCTCTTTAAATGTTCTGCTGAAGAGAAAAGTTACCTACATCTTCTATAACCTGAGGATGAAGGAATTAAAGGGTTAGTTCACCCACAATGTTTAATTCTGCTTTTTAATTAGTGACCATTGTGTAGTTGCAATCTTATGAGACCTTCGTTCAACTTTAAAACACAAGTTAAGATATTTTTAGAGGAACATTCCATGTTCCATTCCATTACTGCAACCAAAATGGTAAAAAGCCTTGGAGTAACGATTGATGACCAACTGAACTTCTCTGACCACATTTCTAGAACTGCTCGATCTTGCAGATTCGCACTCTATAACATCAGAAAGGTCTCATTGTTCAAGCTCTTGTTCTCTCCAAACTGGACTATTGCAACTCTCTACTAGCCGGGCTTCCAGCTTATTCTATCAAACCTCTTCAGCTGCTTCAGAACACAGCAGCACGAGTGGTCTTTGATGAACCCAAAAGAGCACATGTCACTCCGCTACTCACCCATTTGCACTGGCTGCCAGTTGCTGCTCGCATCAAATTCAAAGCTCTGATGTTTGCTTACAAAGCGACCTCTGACTTTGCTACTTCTTATCTGCTCTCACTTCTGCAGATTTATGTGCCCTCCAGAAACTTGCGTTCTGTGAATGAATGTCGCCTCGTGGTTCCATCCCTAAGAGGTAAGAAATCACTTTCCCGAACTCTCGCATTCAATCTGCCCAGTTGGTGGAATGAACTCCCTAACTACATCAGAACAGCCGAGTCACTTGCTGTCTTCAAGAAACAACTAAAAACTCAACTGTTTAGTCTCCACTTTCCTTCCTAATCTGCAACTGCCTCTCTGGCTATACCACTAACTGTGCCCTCTCTCTCTCTCTCTCTCTCTCTCTCTCTCTCTCAAAAAAAAAAAAAAATAATAATAATTTCTAATGCTTTGCTTCTTAGACTTTACACACCTGAAACGTGTCTATAGCACTTGTTCACTGCTGCTCTTATAGTTGTGTAAATTGCTTCCTTGTCCTCATTTGTAAGTCGCTTTGGATAAAAGTGTCTGCTAAATGACTAAATGTAAATGTCACTTCAGAAGTTCAACTGTAATCGTAAGAACCCTTTTGTGTGTCAAAAAAAAAAAGATTTTGTTCGCCAATATCTTCTGCATCACATTAGGATGGACATTTACTAATGAATATGACACTTGCAAATACCCCAGCTCAAACAGTAGCCGATTGCAGATTAATTTCATTGGCTGATGCTTCTATGACGATAGCGTCAGCCCCATCTTCAGACATGACCTCCGTCAAGCGTTGACACTGTGTGAATCGGGTGTTATGTCAGCCTTTCTGCATTCTTTACTGATTTTACTGAAAAGCCATTCACACATCATTTTTAAAATACTTATGTTTGTCCATATTTATCCAAAAGTGAATTTGGCAGCATATGTACTGCATACAAATTATTTTTTTTGTTTTTAGCTCACGCTTGCATAGGCTACACTGAGATCTAATGCTGTGTTCACACCTGACGCAGTATGCGCAGATAAATCACGATATTCGCGTGTAAATAGACGCATGAACATTTTGAGTTTACTCGCTTCATTTGCGCATCAAATCCGCAGTGAGCTCATAAACTCTTCCAGAAACTATACCTGGATGATGGATGATGGAAGCTTTCAGCGGTGCTTCCCAGTTTGATCAACTGTTGTCCGGTGTCGGCAGGTGGATTTCCCCCCGGGACACCAACAACAGGCACTAAGTCATAAGCACGCCCCTACAAGAGAAAGCTCCTGATTGGTTAGTTCAGATTTTCCAACTTGAGCGATTTGCATGAATTGTGTCATTCGCGCAGCCTCATTCGTGCATATCACGCTGCAGGATGTCTATTCGCGTCTTTGCATTGGCTTAACATGTAAATCACTCGCCCTTGACGCTTCTTCCGCGTCTGGTGTGAGCGCAGCATAAGCGTGTACTCACACGAGGCACAGTTGTCTTGAACTATGCTCAGGCGCGATTGTCCTCCCACACCTCTCCCCCTACGTCATCGATGATGCGACTATTCAGTTTAACAGAAGAGAATCACTCTCGCTCCGTACATTATAGTTTGCTTTGGTTATATTGTTTTGTATTATTTTAAGTTGTTTTGGATGCAGTGACACACAGTCAGATCTTTTGCTGAACAGATCCACCACTTTTGACATTCATAATTGTTCATGAAAGTCATTGTGCTGCAGGTATTAAGAGGTTTTGAGAAGTAAGAATGAATAATACTGTAAATCCATCTGAAACAGTCTCTTAATAGTGACGTCGGGTCTTCAGTTTCGTGTGCTTTGCACTCACACTACAAGCATACCGCACCAAAGCCCAACTGAACCGCACTCTGGCACACCTCTTCTAAGGCCAGGGCCGGCCATTTGGACCACTCACCACTAACGAATTTTTTGAATAAAGAATAGATTCAGAATCGCGAAAAAAGAATCATGATGAATGAATCATCTATGAATCGATTTTTCCCCCACCTTTACTACCCATAGTAAATGCCCACCCTGATGAGGAAAAGAAGACAATGGTGTTGTTTTTACAGTTTTTTTGGTGCACAAAACTGTTTTTGGAGCTTCATATGTTTACCACTAATCACATGGATAATTTTGGAAATGTTTTTGGTTCCTTTTCTTAACTGTCAACATCTTGAGACCATAGCTGCCTATAGAGGATGAGAGAGCTCTCGGATTTCATCTAAAAATATCGTAACTTGTCTTCCAAAGATGAACGAAGGTCTCAGGGGATTGGATTGACATGAGAAAGAGTAATTAATAAAGTAATTTAAATGTTTCTGTGAACTAACCCTTTAACTGCAGATTTTTAT